>NC_056737.1:1507381222-1507606757 GCF_019279795.1 Protopterus annectens
TAAAATGTCGAATGGCACTACGTCGACTGTACTATAGTCGAACACGGAAGTTCGAAAATAGTAATGTTGACATCAAAAAAACAATCTAGGAATGGTTTTAACATGGGTCGAGGTAGGTGTTCAGTATTATTCAGAACTACAAACATCTCACCTACCTTGACCCATGTTAAAACACAGTCCTAGATTGTTTTTTTGTCGTCAACATTACTATTTTCGAACTTCCGTGTTCGACTATAGTACAGTCGATGTAGTGCCGTTCGACATTTCAATAGTAAACCATATATATATATATATATATATATATATATATATATATATATAGATATGGATCTACTTTAGAAATCCGACACTTCAGAAGATCGACATTCATAATGATGAGACCAGAACAACAACAGCTTACATAAATGAATCATCACATAACCGATATTTCAGAACAATGACAACGTCCCGTGTACACATTGCAATCATTGTGAAAAAGTTTTAAAAATAAGATGCAAATGCACCATTATGAAGTATAAATAAAGCAGCTAAGCATGCTACCGCTGTGCTATGCACCATTTCATTTAGACTAGCTGTATACATGGAAGCTCTAGGAGTAGTTGATAGTGCGTATAGCACTATTACGTCCCAGAAAGGAAAAGAGTTAAGCGATTAAAAAACATGTTCACACTAGAATCCCTACAATCCCTGTTTAACACTATAAGTAGAGGTGTTTTATATATGTATGTCATTTGAACACTTTACACTGACTTTTCCCCTGTCTATTGTCATTGTTTTGAAACGTCGGTTATGTGATGTTTCGTTTATGTAAGCTGTCGTTGTTCTGGTCTCTTCATTCTGAGTGTCGATCTTCTGAAGTGTCGAATTTCTAAAGTAAATTCATATATATATATATATACATATATACACACACACAGACACACACACACACACACACACACACACACACACACACACACACACACACATATCTTTAGATATATATATATATATATATATATATATATATATTTATATATATACAAACACACACACACACACATATATATATATATATATATATATATATATATGTATATATATATATATATGTATATATATATATATATATATATATATATATGTCCTAAGAAGGACTGTTCTAGTCTGAAAGCGCTTATCTGGTTTTATTTTAATGTTGACACTAAAGGACTTTACCCTCGACCTAGTAGAAGCATGGAGTTTTTATTGATATCTATATATATATATATATATATATATATATATATATACATATATATATATATATATATATATATATATATATATATATATATATATATATATATATATATATATATATATATATATATATATATATATATTTTAGGACTAGAAGCTTACAAGTGCAACTGCTGGGAAATAGTATAAAGAGATCTGAAAATAGGATGGTCATGGAAAAACATAGGAAAATGTAATGGAGAGATCTAAATAACATCAAAATTCTTCCATGTGGATGTGATTAATGTAACAAGGCAGAAAACTGCTAAGAATGGACAGGCAAAACAAAGAAATGTGGTAAAATGAATAAATACATTTAATTAATTAATGAAGGGACATTACTAGAAGGAAAAAAATGGAAAAAACTGCCCTGACTAAAGGGGATTAATAAAAATTAAGCATTTCATTATGACCACAGGGCTTCAGTAAGCTGTGGTGAATAGTACATTTAACTTCACCGCTTTTTTTCTGTTATTGTTATTATACATTTCTTGCTGGAAAACATAAAAGTGTTAACCACTGCTACAGTGATCACAAGTTGTGATACATTTGTCAGTGTCCGAACTTATTGTTAACTGCACTGGACTACATGAGATCTCCTGGTTTCTGTAAAATAAATAATAGAATATTTCCCTCAGATCATATAGTGTGTCACAATGTTAGTCAGGCATGAGAGCACCTTAGTAAGTTAAAATGCAGAACACCACCAAAAACCCAAAAGAACTCAAAAACTGTAGACAATGCTACAAAGGAATCCAGACACCAACTTAGCACTTTCATCCGCTTTTAATTCAACTGGACTTTATAGCTAGGGCTGCACACAAAAAAACAGTGAATTATAGGTTGGCATTCCCCATTCCAATATCTAATGAAATGGGCATGATAAGGTCCATTCTTTTTGACAATTGGAAGGTAATTCGGGGTAATCCAGATTTAGTTAAAATGTTGGGTAGCAAAACATTGTTCTTGTACAAGAAGATAGTTAACAATAAATCCATTCTTGAAGGTAACAGCCAAGATCATAAGTCAAAAGTTGACAACCCAGCCACTTACCCATGTGGACAGTGTTGACAATGTAGGTTTATTATGGGTTCATCTTCTATCTAATTTAAACACATCAACAAGACTTTCTGGGCTAAGGGGCATTATACTTGTGATGCATTAAATGTGGTTTATGTCACTGGGACAGATTCACGAAGGCTTACACGGAGTTTAAGAGTAGTGTAAGCCTCCGTGTAAGCCTCCCGATCCAGGAACAGCCCAAACCTCCATGTAAGAGACAGCTAAAATGTCTCTTACACGGACTGGGTGTGGAAATGCTCAATACCTCATTTGCAGCTGAAAGATATGCAAATGAGGTATTTGAGCGATCCAGGAAGCCCAAAGCAGTCCGTGTAATGGACGTTTTAGCTGCAGAAATGTACTCAGCTGACAACTGAGTACATTTCTGCAAAATTGACAACGGAGTTATGTCAGCTCCAAATAAAGGGTGCATATGTTTCATCTAGCATGCCAATGGCCAAATATGTGGCCATTGGCATTAAAAAGTGTTGCAAAATTATTTAAACTAACTTTTTTTTTTTCGTGGGATTTTAATGTTTAACCGCAGCACACACCCGCGCAAACGGGGTGCGCTGCTCAAAAGTGAAAACCAAAGCTTATAAGCCCACAATTGTGGGATTTATGTATTACATGGAATGACAATGCAGGGACTAGCAGAACAAAAACAATATGGCCTCCGTGTAGTGGTTGTCAAGGGGGGAAAGCTCTGTGTAAGACATGTAACTAAGCATTACTAGGCAATCCTATGTAAATGAGGGTTACAATACTGAATCACACTGCCACATAGGTAATGAGCACTTTCTGAGTAGTGTAAGAGTTATAGAAGGGGGAGGAATAGAGTAAGAGGTAGGTGACATCATGGGGGGGAATGATAGAAATAAATGTAACACATTGGAGGGCAGTGTAACGTGCCAGATGACAGACAGACAACAGGGAGAGAGGTGTGTCCCAACAGAACACTAGGAATGTAGTAAAGGATCAGTATGTACCACAGACAGAAGGCTATTGTGGACCTACTGATACTGGACCCTACACAGTGTGGCAGTCGTAACTGCAGATCCTGCCCCTAAACATGTTTGACCCATTTGAAGCAGTCATTAAGGTCATTGATGAGGGCAATGTGGTCCACACAGTGTAGTTGGACCATGCATATGCTTCTAGACAATACCATACGAGTTCAGTATGGATATGTTCACCAGCTTAAATATATACCCCTATGTCAATAGAGGGGTTGCAAACCAGACCAAGGACAGAACTGACATGGTCAGACATGCCGCATCCATGTCAGACTACAAAGCTGATATGAGTGGCATCCTACAAGGCCTGTTCCTGCCCCCCACCGTTCTGTATATATGTCCCATAGGTATAGGCCAACATGGAAGGACTGTGACTGAACATGTATGCAGAGGAGTACAAACAGCCCACCATATCCGACCCCCAGCTGACACAAGCAACCCACAAACGGGCCACCTACAAACAGACAACTGGAGCCATAGCCATGTCAGCAAGCTAATTGCAGAACTGTGTATAGACAACTACCGTGGATATACAGTAAGTGCCCACAAATTACCACACAGGTGTTAACCCATGACGTACCTAACATGTAATGAGAGACCTGGGTACAAAAGGTGATAGATATCCTGCACTGGACAAACATGTGGCTGTAGTGTTCGCAGAAACATATACTATATACCCACCCAAACATGAAGGTTGGCAGATGTAAATAAGGGGATGTCACTGTGGCTCTGCAGTCATCCTCCATCAGCATCACAATTGACTATAATAGCCCCTGTGGGATATACCTCAACAGACACCTCCATCAACTGTAAAGTCCACAACAGTACCCCACCAGGAGTAGCAAAGAGCATGAACAGATGCCATGTGTTGCCTGAGTAAACAAACTGCAGCCCCACACACTGCCATACTGCCCAGCTAGAGGCAAGCTGTGCCTGATGTATGAAGCCATGTCCAACCTGGAATCAATGAACATGCTGCACCTTGTACAATCTGAATGGCAGTGAGCTATGCACATGAGAGACCTGAACCCCAGCACTGACATACATAGGACAAGCTGTACAGAATGATCCATAACACAGAAGGCACCCCCACTCTTCAGTAAACTCCCAGTACAGGTCAGCCAGAGAGTCACTTATCGACACCCCTCAAGAGGAATCCTGATGAGTGGATGGGAGATGGTAGGCTAACCCTGGGTATCACTGTTATGTCAGAGGTAGACGGAGGCACAGTATACTAACCATGACATATGTCATGGCAAACTCCAGTTACAATGTGTGTCGAAGGACAAACACACCCTGTGACTAGCATCAGAAATGGCCTAGGGAACATCACTAGTGTTTGCCAATGTCCACCCATGTTGTGGAATACACTACCAATGTTGGACGAGCCTGGTGTAGGTAGTCCATATCTGAACATAATGCAACATGGTCATATGTGCACAACTGGCCCCTACACAGTCTGTTGTGCTCACTATGAAGATGTCAAGCAGTCATAGGACTAAAGCCCAGGATACTGTCCACCACAGTGAAAGTACTGAACCAGTACACTATACGGTACTACAGTGTTAGGTCATTATGAAAGTATGTTGAGAACTGTCTGCAAAGTATCCCATGCAATCCCTGCAGGCACAGTATAATCCCTGTTGTGGCAGACATGAAGCAGTTGGCCAGTTAGTACACAACATGACACCCAACACACAACCATAAACGTGAGATATTGTTGAAGTTCACACACACCCAAATATGTGAGTGCAACATATGGAAAGCTCACACTGGGCATGCTCGCACACTTTGATAAATGAGGCATATGTCAGACAACATGCCATGGAAAGGCTGAACTGGGCATGCTCACACACTTAGGCCATATCTCCATTTAGCAGTTGGCCACACATATCTGGTATTTGTACGTGTCAGTCCAGGAACCAACCACAACACAGCAATCTGCCCAGTGCACACAGTAAATGACTACAGAGACATAAGTGATATAGTGGATCGCTGTCATATGCAAACATCTTCCACAGATACACAAGTTGGTCATAGGAACAGGGAATGCTATGGCAATAAAGACCTGCAAACAGTAGAACAGCACAACAAATATTGTGCATCCGACAATTGAACATATGGGTGTAGAGGTCAATACTAGGCTTGTTGCCCTAGGGAATGACAGCTCAGCCAGAGTGTGCTTGGCATCTGCATCCCCAGTACAGTAGGCTACTGTGCCACTGTAAAGTAGGTCACATAAGTCAACATGTGAGGCTAGTGAGCTGTGCCTCTGTCAAGCAGGGGCACCGTGGAGGTCCCAGGGATTGAATGTGCTAAGCCACAGCCATGTTGTCGGTGTGTGCTGGAAGAGGGTTGCTGAGGATTTCTAACTGTAAGTGTCCGTCAATAACAGACTGAGGGGAGCCCTATCTGCATTCTCTGGACAATTCCACTGTCAACACTGTGTTGTGATGATTATGTGTGAATGAAGTGCCGTGCCGGAACTGTTCACAGATGTCCTCCCTCTGTGAGCTACAGCTCTGCAATGTATTAGCTCACTCTGTCTGTTATACGGCTCATATATGGCTGGTGTACACCTGACAGGTGTCTTGTTGTGGAGCAGTCATGGGTATATGTGGGATAGCATGATCAATGCAAACCGTGCACATGCTCATAGAATGCAATTGTCAAGGATTATGCTGAGTGGCCAGTATAGTCCCCCAGCATGGGTCCTCTGAAGTCGTCCACCCCAGTCTTCACATATGTAGAGTCTGCTTGTGCTAGATACAGTTTGTGTGCAGTGACAACCTTGCCTGGGGGTGGAGATGGGATATGGATGTCCAGGGAAAGGTGGATATGGTCAGATATCAACAATGGTGGTCTACCTCTGGTGTGGAACAGTGAGTACCCATGCTGCAGATGGACAGGTGCAATATGTATTCCCCCATGTGGCTGTGGTGTGTGGTTCTGCCATAACACATGGATCCACAAATTGTAGTGGCTGTAGGGTAAAGTGGTAGAGGCCTGATTAGTTCTCACACACAATATGCCTGTACCTGATGTTAACAACTGGAATGGTGTATGTGAACACCTGCATATCCCGGCACTGTTCCCAAGGAAGCTAAGTGTGTGTCCTGGATGTGGGTGTGGTGTTCTGGACTGGTTGTGTTGTGTGTTACAGGTCCTGTGGTCACAAAGCATGGTATTCCCCCAGTAAACACAGGGGATGTCACCACACTATCAGCACAGCCAAACAGGGCTAGTTGGCCAGTAATGCCAATAGTGCGCTCTGCTAGTGGGTCTATTACCATTGTCAGAGTACAGATAGGTATGTTTTGGTAACCCACAACTGCCACGTGTGGTTGTGTCACACATTATGACCTTGTGTGGGTCTTTGTGCATAACAATGCATGCCATTGCCTAAACCAGCAATGGCATTGCACACATGATGTATGTGTGTGACACATACACATAAATACTTGTGACCTGCAGTAGTTACCATGTCTGACACATACCTTGAGTGGATAAATGGTATTTGCAATGTATAACAATATGACTGTGTCTTACTGTGCAGGGGCCGCATGCGGTATGTGTCTATACAGTGTGGGTGTATATGGTAAAATACCTACAGCAGGGGATATACATCTGGTCTGGGCCATATAGTCTACATGTAGTCAATGTACAGGTGCTGCATGTTCCCACCTGTTGTGGGAGTGGTAACATGTCATTCCACTGCAATTCAGTGACCACATGCTGTGGACCCTTCAACTAGTGTGTTGTAGCTACAGTAATGCTCACGCACAATGTTTGGCTGGATGCAGTCCAGCCATATAAAGACAGTTCTTGAGACTGTCATATTGCCAGTGTTGTTATGGAGGATAGGTGGTTTTCCTGTGTATGGGAGGGTTGTGTGTGCCAGGCTATGAACCAGATGGCAGTCCGACACACTGTTAGCTGCACATGATTAAGCCCTGATGCTTTGTGCTGTGCCAACAACCTGGAGGTGAGTGCATCTGTGGTGCCTTGGGATACCACCCCCCTGTCCATGTGTGTTACATATGTAGGGAACGACAGGCATGGTATGAGGCATAACCTGGCAGTGATAGGTTGCACCTGTGAGCCATGAATCAAGACTCTGGTACTGCACAGACATTGCAGTTAACCATGCTGAGGACAGTGTCCAGTGCATGCATCTTGCGGTGTACACTGCTGGTGTTGTGTAGCAGCACTGTTAGTGTCCTAACCTGTGTGATACCCATGGAGGTGGCTATGTAATCCGTGTCCTGCAGCATAATGCAGTATGTGTGTATCAAGGAGCTTCGCCAATATACATCGGGCCATGGGTGTCACGTGCAAGCTGACCCTTGCACATCATTGTGGATTCCCTAGCATGTAAGCACACGTTGACAGCCAGCGGATAATCTATGAATGACATTGGAGACTGAGCAGAATGTAGACATACAACACCCTTCCTACATATAGTGGTAGCATACCTGGTGAGGGTATGTTGGCAACCAAGATCAGGCTCATACTGGCCCGTGCCACATGCTGAGAGATCCATTCTATGTTCCCTATCATGTAGTCCAGGGAGGTATGTCTCAGGTCATCCATAGTGGCATGGTCAATGAGTGAGTCATATGTGTCCATGCCTCTGACTGACCTGTATGCATGTGTTCTGTGGTGGACCGTAGTGCCCCACAGGCATATCACTGTGACCTTCATCAGATACAGCCTGTTGAGTGGGACCCCAGTGCAGCACTCAAGACAGGTACCTGACACCTCTGTAGCAGGTGTGTTGTGTAGCCCTACAGACTGTGAGTGTGTGGCACACGTGATGTGTGTGTCATGTGTGGCATGTGCTCTGTTCCAACGGAACATATGCCTGTGTGCCAGCTGCGGAGGTGTGTGATGCTCAGGCAGGATGCTATTCTGAGTCCCCACGTATGCCCCAATGTGTTCAGCATATTGTCAGTGCGTGTCTATGTCTGACTTGTATTGTAGTCACTGTAATATGACATGCCACCTGACAGGGTATGGCATTACTGGGTTCAGAGAGCTCAGTCCCCAGATTGGCTATGTGGTTGCATCCCACACATGTGTTGTATGTTCCTGGCCAAGGGCGATGGCTGACTGCATACATGCGGCAGCTGTGACATTGCCACATGACTCACATAAACCACAACTGGACCATAGAGGTGATTTACAGGTTACCTTTGCACATGCTACCCTAGTAGTGTGATTGCCATGGTGAGTACCAACACATAGGGCCAATGGGGAACAACATACTGAAGGTGTGTATGTGTGGGTGTACTGCTACTGTTTCATAGCACTGCCATATATGACTGCACATGTGGGCAAATGCCAGGTAAGACATGTGCAATGTGTCACAGGCAACGTGCATGCGAACAGGACGGACAGTGATGTTCTGTCATGTGTAAACTTGACATATGTATCGTACGCTATGCAGATGTCACTAGGAGTCCACAGAAGCACTGTAACTCTGCATTGCAGGTGTAAGCAGTGTTCCAGGGAACCACAAGTGAACATGCATGCAAACAAAGCTACAGTAAGCAGGGCTGGAAGTAGTTCATTGTACAACAAAGAAGGGGTAACACTAACAGTAAGTAACAATGCAAATATGTAGGCACTATCAACATGTACCCAGGAATACACAGCGCAGATGCCCATGGTAGAACTGATATTATGTCATAGTTAATTGTGATTTGGATTACATTGGTACTGCACACATATCAACATGCAAACATCCACATTGCATAGTCGTTGTGGGCAACTTGACACCATTACTGTACATGTCCATCATTGCATATCACTACTTGCATTAGCTTCCCCCCTGTGCTACCCATGTATGTGGCTATCTGTTGACATCCTTACCACCGGCATGCAATTATGTGCAGCTGTTACACTTTGGTATGTACTATGGGTGCAGATAACAATTCAGGACATTCATACGGTTACTGCATCAGGCATGCTGGGATATACACACAGTCATATCAGCACACTGTACTGTTACCAACATGATACTACTAATACACTTCTATGTAGTCACCCTGTGCATCAGCAACGTATTTACCTGTTCTCGCAATGATGTTGGAGATTGCAGGAGGTGGCACAGTGTCATCATATGCACACGGTGTGAATTAGGTATGCCTGAGTCTGCCACTGATACCACCAATTGACATGTGTGTGTATGTGTGTTGGTGAGGGGCAGCAGTACAGGGTGGGGCACTGTTGGTGCAGTGTGTGCGTGTATGTGGTCGACCTAGGTGTTAACATTTCGCTTGTGTGTATGCAGGCACACAGTTCCACCTCATGGCTGCCATATACAGGGGTTTGTGGAAAAAGACTGCACCTGGCAGGTCATACAGATCAGTGTCTGTGGGCACGGACATGGTACCTGTGCCTGGCAGGGGTGCTACGGACCGTATCCAGTACTAAGCCAGACTGGGTACTGTCATCAGAAGCGGAAGTGTGTTGACTGGACACAGGTCCCTGTTGGGACTATCCCGAGCCACGAGCACATGGTCTCCTGGGGTGTTCTGATGACAGCACAGACCCAGCATTGCTGGGGCTGCTGCTGGCACTATGGGGGCATGCGCAGGCCTGTTGTCATCCACGCTGACTGCCAGCTGCTGCTGTTGTTGGAATACGGCCACGGCAACGCCGCAACCACCCACCATTGCCCTGACTCATGGACATTTGGTTGTGGAACTGCTGTAATATGTCCCCACAACGTCTGTCTATGACATCTGTGAAATTATGGATAGCATCCTCGATGTCACGCATACTGTCAGTCATGGCTGTGCTACATGCTCTCAGCTCCCTCAGACCCTGTCTGGTGTACCTTTCCATACGCGCCTGCATGACAGCCCAAAACATAGCTGAGGTTGACAGACCTCTTTGGGTACGTCTGCCAGAGGCAGTATGCCCATGGATGCTCCCATGAGAACCCATGGGCAACTGTCTGTGTGGTACCATCGCAGGACCCTGCCCATGGCTACTGTGTGGGGAAGCATGTGTTACAGATACCACATTACCCTGGTCAATGCCCACTGTATGCTGTCCATCACCTAGGGAAAATGGTGACAAAGGATGTACTGGCAGGATGACTGTGAGCAATGATGGGGTTGACAGCTGTGTACTGTCAACTGGCTGTCCAATGGCGTACCCTGACACACCTTCCTGTACCATTACACAGATATCATCATTACCAGTACCTGTGGCACCAGATTCAGGTTCCCTGCTGCAGGACACCAGAGCAGCACCAGAACCTGTGGGAAGAAGACAGGAAACACAGTTTACAGTGTCCACACAATGTTACCAGTGATGCAATTATGCACACATGCACACATGCACACATGGAGACATGCACACATGGACACAGGCACACATGCACACATGGACACAGGCACACATGCAGACATGCACACGTGGACACATGCACACATGCACACATGCACACAGGCACACATGCACACATGCACACATGCACATGTGGGCACATGCACACGTGGACACATGCACACATGCACACAAGCACACATGCACATGTGGACACATGCACACATGCACACGTGGGCACATGCACACATGCACACATGGTCACGTGTACACATGCACATATGCACACATGCACACGTGGACACAGGCACACATGCATACATGCACACATGGACACAGGCACACATGCACACATGCACACATGCACACGTGGACACAGGCACACCTGCACACATGCACACATGGGCACAGGCACACCTGCACACATGCACACATGCACACCCCACAGTATACACACAGAGCACTGCTGAGTTACACTAGTGTTACTAGCACTATCAGGGCTATTATAGGTATTGTTAAACACACTCACCAGCATGGATGGCCTGCCTTGCTGTAACCCCGGGGGACCTGCAGAAATGATGAGATTAATGTCAGTGGGCACAACTGTGCCATTGATACTGCATATGATACAGTGCAGTAGTACACCAGTTGCCTTTCACACGTCAGCTGCTGATATTGCCAATATCACACATGCACAATTACATACTATGATGACAGCTACATACCACGGACACACCTTACACATGCATAAACTAACAGTGTACAGAACAGTCAAGTGTACATATGGCATATTACCTGCATGCTCCATGTCGTGCTGCTGTGTGGATCCAGCCTCCATCATGATGCAGGTGTATTGCTGTTGCTGTTCTGGGGCTGGAGCCACAGCACTTAGGAGTAGCCCTTCCAGTCTGGTGAGGGGGGATGTGTGGCCACCCCACCTCCTGTGGCAACCTGTTGCCTGTGGATATCCGATGCACGCTGACGGACATTTCTGATTAAATCACTGCAGTGATGTCGTACCTGCTCATATGTCCTATTATGCGTGCCAATGTCATTTACCCTACGGACAAGGTCTTGCCACAGTGCAGCCCTCTCCTGCTGATTCTGACTGGTGCGGGAAAACAGTATGTCATACTCCCACACCAGGCTCTGGTGTATCTCCTCATCTTCCACTGCAGAGTAGGCGGGATTACGCTGATGCGCCATCTCCCTGGAAGAGAACACAAACAGGATATCAGCAGACTATGTCAGCAATATATGGCACATATACTATACATGATACTCATGTGTAGTGATGTACTACTACTCCCATATGTTGCATGTGTGTGTCTCATGGTGGATACACAAGTACATGGCCAGATATCAGTGCTCAGCCAACACCTGTGCAACAATACCTGCCACATTCCACACAACATAGTAGCATGCCCCATCGGTCAGCACACACTGACAGGTCCAATGCACAACCTCACTCTTGGGGTTCATCCCAAGGTACTGTATGTGGAACCCATCCACTAGTGTGATGTGGACACAAGTTACTCGGCCTGGATATACATATCCCACCACCACGACCAGCACAGTAGACTACTTTGATATGTATGTGATTAGACAGTTATTCACTTGTTAGGACTGAGATGGTATCCATGCAGCACACTGGGCCAGTGGAAGCCACAACCCACACTGCTCACCCCTTTGCAAATGCTTACCATGGACATCCCACAGATTGTATGGAACTCGCACACACATTTCTAACCCAGACCCTATGCACAAATGTTAGGCATCCTGTCCGGTGGACCCCAGCCGGAGGCAGATTGTATAACAATAACAGGAGGCTACTGCAGGACAGAGCAGATTCACATTAAGGGAAGGCATCTGTGGTCAGCACTGGTACTATGCTATGGTCTCTCATAACAACAGCCACGGCCTACTCTGGGAGGGAAATGGCCACAAACACTATGGATAACCACAAGGCCTTCTTCAGTTATGTTACACATATGGACCAAATGCCTCAGATATGCTCTGCGTTAATACACACCTACTTAACATTCACCAAACACACAGATATTGGCAACATTCTTGCAGACAGGTTTGGTGCACGTATCCCCCCTCCTTCTCCCCCACCAGTTGAAATACTTATCACAGCTGTATGTAACCTCCCTATCATCTCACATGTCCAGGTGTGGGCCGCCCTCAGCAAAGCAGAACACACAGCATCACTGTGACCTGATGGTATCCCTGGATGTGTGCTACATGCACTCCAAGAGGACATACAACTGCATATAAGACTGATAATTAATCTTGGCCGTACTACATGATATGTACCTGGACACTGGCATACAGCAACAGTGGTCCCACACCACTAAGGAGGCACCTCTACTGACCCTGGGAACTACCACATCATATGCATAACCGGCATGGTCTGCTAAGCTATGGAATTATTCAGTATGGGACACATATGCAATGACATTGAGTACCTGCAGACACTTGTTCCCAGCCAGTTTGCCTTTGTGATGGGCTGATCCTGCCTTTTGAACCTGGCTGACCTTTCAAAAAAGTCACTACAGCCATTGCTGAGGGCAACACACAGATGACTGCTGCCAGGATCATGGCCTAACACTGATTGACATGTAATGTATAGTCATCCCCTTTTGGTGGAACTACGTACACACAACATATCACATGGACATACCTATAGATACAGACCTATGACACATTTGGAGGGTTCACAGTATGCAGACTATTAACCTGCTACTTTACATTACCTGTGTTTGTCGCAGCTGGTTGCGTTACCACTGCTTTTGCTTCCTGCTGCTGCTGGCATGGCTTGCTACTGTCACTGCTGACAGCTTAGACTCACAGTGTGTAGCGTGTGTTTTTTTTTTCTTTCTCTCTGTCTCTGTCTGTCTCTCTCCCTCTGTCTGCTTCCAGACAGTGCAATGAACGTATTGCATGTGTGGAGTGTTAGTACAGGATGCTTTTGTAGGTATCTGCATAGGTCCATGTGATGGCCTCTGCACCAATTGTAAGCCAGCATTTTCTAATTGCATGCAGCCAGTTGTGTAATATTGCAGTTCTCACTGTGATTTCAGGACAGTACTATAAAAGGGTATGTGAGATAGGCGTTGCCCTTTCAGATTGTAAGGGCGGGGACCATGCTGGTATGCTCTGGACACTGTTCTGTGAGTGTAAAGTTTAGTATCTCTCTCATGATTCAGGCTGTGTTGTAGATTCACATTTCTCCATTCCTCTCTCCTGTTCCCTGTAGTAAGTGTGTATGCACAATGACACCTACAACTATATATATATATATATATATATATATATATATATATATATATATATATATGTAAATATACATACATTTATATATGTACATTAACTGACATTATTATCTACAAGCTACCAACTAGCATGGCTGTTTCTGTTCACACACTACTATTATGGGAATCCACTAGTTTTGACAGTAATTCTAAATGACATGCTTTGTGTACTACACATCCTATATTCCCTTTACATTCATCCCTACTATTACATGTTATATTTATTTTAGCACAATGTTCTTGTATAAGAGTCATGGCTTAGTGGTAGGTCATACAAGCTACTGTTTCCAAGGTCCTGGGTTCGGGACTGACAGTGGGATTTTATTTTGCTTTTGAGCTGACTACAGGACCTGTCAATCAGAGTGACTAAGGCACTTTTAAGCAGTTGTAACCAGGTTAGCGCTGGTTTGCGCAGAGCTCACGCATGCACACTGGTGTTTAGCTCTGCGCACACACACGCACACCCGCTTACAACCGCTTAACAGTGCTTACTCTGGCGCACACCTGCGCTATTTTCTTTGAAAGAAATGAAAATGGGGAGACAGGAAAGTGGTGAAAAAGGGGTCACAAAGAGGGTAAGACAGTAGGGAAACAAGCTTGGGATTTGCAGGAGGGATGTAGGTAAGGCCCATAGCTGCCCATTTCTTCATCAGCAACAGCTGTGCATATGTATGTAATTTGGTGTGACATTTGAAACCTTCCACCCCTGAGAGAGGTGTCAGGACAACAATAATACTTGTTGTACAGCCAATTGTAATTGATAGTTTCCATGTCCAGCAGACATGTGTGCTGAATGGGCAGCTATGTATGGGGCGTAATTTTTTTGTGGGTACAGACTGTCCTTTTTTTATTTTCAGGTGAGAGTGGTATGTCAGGTGAAGGAAGTCGGTATAGCTGGGGAGGTTGGTTGGGTAGGTCAACAGACAAGACAAACAAGATGCATACAGGTGCAGTGTATGACACGTGTGGGGGGGTTACACAATTCACGGGGACGGAGGTTTGGATATCCAGAGCCCATGAGCCCACAGATGGCAAAGTGGAACTGATATCCCCACCCATAGGCAGTTGCCACTGTTCCTTCACTGCCCAGGGCAGGGCAGTGCTGGGGGCTGTGCTGGGGGCTGTGTAGGCCAGGCAACAGGCATGCCCATAAGTTGTGCCACCTGTGCCTCAAGCTGGAGTAGGGGCTCGAGAACAGAGTCCCGGATCTCCCTACGCACCACAGTCCAGATGCTATGGAGGGTGAGTGGTGGTTTTCCTCCGGCCACGCTTGCAGAGGGGGGACGAGCCCCATCCCCTGCAGCGCTTCCACCCACAGGTGGCACAGGGCCACCGGAGGAGGGTCCAGACTGTGCACTAGTGCCAGGTGCACTTGCCAGCTGAGGTGGGAGAGGTGGGTCCACTGGAACCCGCCTTCCCTGTCGTCCTATGTTTTGCATTATGTCATGACAGTTTGGGTTAGTGACATATAATACCATTCACAATTAGTTGTAACAGCATGCATTAGTATTCCCATTAACCAAACACTCAGATATTCACACCATTGAACAGTGAGCATAACACAGGCATAATTTGAACAGCAATACACAGTCCAACAACATGCAGGGTTGATTGATGGCAACAGGCCATCAGGTTTGGATGTATGAACAGGGCAGATGCATCAACGGACATGCAAATATATATGACCCAACAGGACAAATGTCCAGGGGTGTTAATTGTGATTGCACATACCATTTTCACGTGGAATGGGTCATATGTGGTTATAGGGTGGGGTGAAGAAAATAATATTAACACCTTCGAATACCAATACATATGCTGTACATTTCTAATAGCTGCACATATATACACGCTACTGTTCTAACTACAGTTTCCTATATGATAACTACTTCAACTTGGTGATAGGACTGTTACAGCAACATCAGTATACATTTTATTGTTCTTCATACACATTCATATCTAGCTTTGTTCAGCTACATCATTCTGCTACATTTGCTTTATATAGCTATAGACAAGTGTGGATGTTTGGTATATCAGACAATCATATTATCTGCATATTGCAGACTGAGAGCAACATATCCAGATTTTGGGAAACACATTCCAGATAAAGCAACACTTTGAACAGATTTTGCTGTTTGGTTTTGATTCTCACATGCATTTCATTCTGTACTGACTGCAGTATACTTTATTCAGGGGTTATTACTACTGTATTGCTGGATTCATGACACTTTCTCACACTCTCTCACTTGTTTTCATTTTACTATTCAGGATGGTACTTACTTCTAGGCTTTGTTGACATGTTTTACCTGTAGTTATTACAATCCTTTCCAGCAGTCTCACTTCTGTCATGTTTCAGTATTTCAACAGGGATATATTTCACACGTGATTTCATCATCTTCTGCAGCTGTACTTTTCAGCCTGCTGCAGGTTGTGTACTATTTTCTTACAGGTGGGGCATCTTTATTTCAGAATTTATGTCAGACCTTTTCATTTTTCTGTTTGGATTACAGACTGCAACACACTTTTGTAATCAAGCAATACTTGCAAACACTTTTACACTGTTACTTGCACATTTTATTACTTAGTGACTACACTGCACTCTTTTGCTAACTGTCATACTTTTATATTTCTTTACAGTTACTGGGAGTGGATTACTGACCTGCCTGGTGGCGCAACCGCACCAGCCTATCGCCATAGGCTCTGCGGTTCGCAGAACGGACACCTGCAGCTATAATATAAATGAAGTAATATTGGAATATGCATCTCCATAATATCAGCTAGTTTAATTTCTTACATACATAATTAAATGTAACTTACTCAGTAGTGGGGCGTTGGGCATTTGCCAGGCCTCCTGGATCCAAAGGTTCAGTTGGTCCTGCTTGCGTCTCTTCAGGTCCGCATGGTGGTGACGGACCTGTTCACCAGTCCTTGGAATCCCTGTGGCACTGGTGAGATCATGAGCCAACCGGTCACATGCCTCAGCCCTATATGCTCCCCACAGGACCTGGCCCTGCATGAGTTGGGCCTCATGATTGTGGACTAGGAGCCAGACCATGTACCTGGACTCCTCAACGCCCCACCTCTGTGCTCAAAAGCAACTACCCTCACCTACTCCTGTCATTCTGGCTGCAAGTCAGTTCTACAATCGTTTATGCTGTGTATTCCCGCCTATGGGGCTTATATAGTCCGTTTTTCCCACACATATCTGTGATTGGCCATTTTGGAATTGTATCAACTTCACTAAACCTGCATTGTCATGCTCCAGTTTGTATTCATTCCTATATATTTGCTATTATTGCATTTATAGGTACTGCTGTCATGGCTTAGTGGTTCAGTACCTTAACTATGGTGTATCGTATTCTGGGTTCAAACCTGGCCACTACTTTTTATTTTTTATGACTGTCTAGACAAGCTGAGGGGTGTGTCTGTGTAAAGGCAGTTTTGATACGGCTTGCTCAACGTTGCCCGTCGGTTAGCTTGTTTGCGCGGTGCGCAGCTCTGCGCAAATGGGGTACGCTGCTTAAGCCTCATTTGGCTATCAGCATGCATATTACGCTCAGCTCAGCTAGGGGCACATAGTTTCAGCATGTTAAACCACTGCTCACCTACGGGCACTCATTTTGCACCTGTTAAACTACTGCTCACCTACGGGCAGATGCACTCACCCTGTTAAACTGTAGCTCAGCTATGGGCACATCTGGCATTTTTTATTGTTTTGTTACCTCACATTTCTTCAATATAAGTGGGCTATTTCATTACATTTTACATAAAATGTGATTTTATGTGTACATGTTTGTCAGGGACTTGTTTTGTGCTTATTTTGCTAAAAATAAAAATTGGTGTTGTGGGGGCTCGAACCATGAATGCCTGCTCTTCAGCCAACATCTCCACCGCTACGCTATTGCTTCTTTGCTTACTTTGCATATTTAGTTCTTATATGCTTTCCCACTGACTGCTAACTGTGGCTGTGCTACGGGCACGCCCGCGCAAATGAGCGCACTCACGGGCAAACATCTTTACAATTTAAAAAAAAATTATGAGATGTTCATTTGTACATTTTATGTTCATAGTCTGTGGGGGCATGTGTTGTGTTGTGTTTATTCACATTTCCATGGACTCTGTCGTGGGTGTTTACTTTGGGCACTTTTACTCTTCTGGGGGCGTGTCCGCTTACAGGGCTTGGCCTACGGACACGCCCCCTACTGTCTTACACGGACCGTGTTAGCCTTAGGTGTGATTCAGCATGCTCTCATGAATATGCAGAGCATGCTGACATCACTCCGTTTAACTGCAGCCTCCGTGTAAGAGTTATAACTCTTACACGGAGGCTTTGTGAATCCTGCCCATGGTATATTCATTAACTTGTCAAAGCATCACAAGTCAAGCAAAAGTAGGTGACCTTAATTACTGGTCAGTGCCATGCGGCACTTGATGAAAATTGTCAGCCTTGAAACTCCAAAAATAGTTTTGCTACATTTTAGTTAACATACAACACAGGAAACCAAAGTCATACTGGCTCCACTGTCAGAATATAGTCTAATTGAAAAACGAATTATATAAAAAATGCTATTTGCAATCTTATTTTATATGTACATGTACTAGTGACACAAAACTACAGACCAGGCAGATCTGGATCATGGTCAAAAATGGCCCTAGGCAACATAATGGATTGGGCACCCCAGCTATTCTAGTGTCTCATTACTTAGTTATTTCTCCTTACCATAAACACTGGTCAAACCTAACAGTTTGCACACTATTTTCTTGTTTACTTCTACAATGATTACAGATATTTGGATTTAGTTTAAAACTTTTATTTCAAATGTTATAGTGCAAACACTGAGAAATTTGATAAAACAATACAGTCTCATAATAAAAAACAGACTTAACAATAACAGTAAACTTATCTTCCCCTGAAACTCACATTCTTTGAAATAACATTGAAACCTACACTCAAAGAAAATCCACCTGGACAATTGTGGATTAAATTTACCTTTGGACTGTTTTCAAATCATAGGCCCATTGTACACATTTAGGACCATGCAAACATGCATGTTCTCTTTGATTCATCTTCCCAATTTTATTAAACTATATTCCTTGTATAATACAGCACCATTTGTTAAGGTGCATTTTAAATTTGTAGTTGTGAATATTTTTCCAGTAAGCAATGAAACAAAGCATATGAACCAATAATGACAAAACTGCCCATTTCAAAACATTTCAACCATAAGCTTCTCAAATGTCAGTCATTACAATCCAACAATATCAGTCAATATGCACAATCTCTGCAGAAGTAAAAGTAATCGGAATGATTCCACATTAAAGAGTTCCATAACTAATGAAGAGGCTGCTACTAACAAACAACTTTATTCAGAGTTTCATCTACAAATTCATTGCCTTCTACCATAAATAATAAATTGCTTACATTACATTAAAAAAAATTGGCAAGCTGTTAATATTGCAATGTGGAATGTATGGCAAATTGACAACAGGTTCATAGTTACAAGGCATCTCATCCAAAGAAGGACACACTCAGGACTATAGCTACCCCACCCTTAAAGTACAACACAGTATTACAATCTACCTACATGGTGTAGTGGTTGATCCCACAGACATCTGCATCAAAAGCAAGTATGATACCTGTTGTGCTACTAGCACTACTTTTAAATTCTCTAGCCCAAACAGTAATGACCATTTGTTAAACAAAACAGCTGCACATTGAAAACAGTCTTAGCATGAGCAACAGTAAACTTCTCTTGAAGCTCACACTTCCTTGAAAAGTATGCTTTTGTCAGCACCCTGGCTTGTGGGCCCTAGTGTCAGATCGGGCTCTGAGACCAGATGATCCAAGTTTGACTAAAAGCTTTTCTGGTTGACGGCACAGTCAGGGTTGATGGTCATGACAATTTGGTGGGGGAGGGACTGTGGGTATCACCCAGTCTGCATTGCTGCTGTGATGACAGGCCTTGATTATTTTATTTTATTTATTTTTGATTTGCTGGCCAGGTAAGTGGGATAGCATATTGACCCTTTCATTCACTACCCAGGCTCACAGACAGCACACAATGTACATTAAGCTGCTTTACAGTTATGAGAATAATATAAACAGAAGGAAGACTACAATAAGAAACCATGCAGAAAAGATGTGGGGAGCCAGTGCCAGGAAGATGTTGGTGTGGTTGGCCAAGATGGTGATGGCAACCCCTTTGGTTCATGTGAGGAAGTACAAATATATGGTCTAAGGGCTAGAGTCTAGAGCAGGGATAGGAAAAAGAAGAAGAAGCTGTCATTGATGGGATGCCAGTGAGAGGATAAAGCACCCTCATGGTTGCATGGGTAACAGATCCCTGAAGCAGCAAATGTCTGACTGAGAGTAGACATGATGTTTGGCAAGGCATGGGGACATACATTTTTTATTTATTTAACCTTTGTTTACCAGGAAAGTTTGACTGGGACACATGCCTTTTTCAGTGGAGGCCTGGGGAGAAACACTTCAGATATATGTCTTTTGAGTGTAGGAGGAAACCAGAGCACCCAGGCTAATGCAGGGAGGACATGCAGACTCCACACAGAAGACTCCCCAGTCAATAATTGAACTGGAGAGCCTCTCACTGTGAAGCCACGATGCTAACCACTGCACCACTGCACCACCCATCCATAAATGAATCCAAAAAGGTGCTATGGTGACCATATTGGAAAGACACACATTAATCAAGATAATCAGTAAATTCAGCTATGCTGAAGACTAGATTATTACCATCTTTTGATGGCTGCTGATTGTTGATAATGGTAAGTGCCATTTGGTGTTTGTTTTACATAGTTCAGTGGTGCACATTTAATCCTTTTAAAGGATTGAGGTAAGGAGTGCATCAAAGAGTGTGCCTGGTTGCTTATTATTTTTTTTTTTTCTTTCAAATGCAGTAATTTCAGATATTTGCAGACTGCATGGATGTAGATTCTAAAATAAGAAATTGAAAGTGTGGATAACATTGACAACAGTATAATCAGCTGTGGCAATGAACCTCATCTGAAATCTCTTAACCAATTGTATTTATTTTCCTCTTTTATAGATATTTATATTAGAATCCAAACATGACAAAATTAATAGGGCATACAGATGTGATATTTAGAAAACAAAATTGTCAGAGATAATAAAAAAGTTTATCAGTGAAAATTACGACTCTATAGCTGACCTCATTAAAATAAAAGAGCTAGATGAGCTGCAGAGATTGAAACATCATTTTACGTTAAAGGAACACAGATATTAATATAATTCTGCTTCTGTTTCATGGTGCTTTTGATTTGTGGCATGTAATTGCACCTCTGTTAACAGAAGTGTACACATAAACCACTGGCGAAACAGTACTGCCCTGGCTTGAATTAACATTTTGCAACTATTAAGGAAAACAGGTAGAGTCTTACAAACAATAAAAAATAAAAGGCAGCTGTTGCAAGACAAAAGCGACGCCACCATTAAGACAAATTGTGGACGCAAAAGCCTCAAAAACTTATAGTATTGCTAAGTTCATTGACAATATGATGAAAAACATTCTAGATTTACGAAGTCTTGTGATTAGGGACTCATGGGACTTTCTTACTAAAGTTAAACAGGACATGTTTTTTGATAGTAACATATTAGTCACTATTGATGTTTGTGATCTCTTTTCAGTTATTCCACATCAAATTGGCCTTGAATGGTATTATGACTATTTATGTGCCAATTCAACACTTAATCATAACACCATTCTGACTTTACGAACATATATGAAAATAATATTAGAGAATAATTTTGTAACCTTTGAAGGGCATCTTTTTAAGCAAAAACAGGGTGTTACAATGGGTGCGTGCTCTGCTCCAGTGTTTGCCAACATTGTCTTGGCACAATGGGAGGACCTGTTTGTTACCAACTCGGAATTTAGGACTTCATGGGTATTGTATGGGCAATACCTTGATGATATAGTCCTGTTCTGGAAAGATAGTGAGGACGACCAGAAGAGGTTATTCACCTATATTAATGGAACTACAAGTTTTCTTAAGTATACTATGAATAGCAATGTAGAACTGATTAATTACTTAGATGTTACCATCAAGAAAGACTTTGAACACAATTGTTTTGTTTCACAACTATATAGGAAACCTACCTATTCAAATTCACTATTACATTATACAAGCACACACCCATTGCACCAGAAAAAAGACCTAGTTAAGGGCCAATATGTAAGACTGGCCAGAATGGTGTCTGATTTTGCGGATTTTCTTAGTGAATGTGAAATATTAAAAAACATGTTTTGTAAGAGGGGGTACCCTGAAACCTTTGTCATAGATATTTTTAATGAAGTTAAGACTAAAAGAATGAATGGTCATTTTCTTGCACTACTATGGCAGGTGTCCACCAAAAGTCATAATGACTGTAAATCTTTAAATTTTGGACGGGTTCTTACTCTTACTTACACATCCAATTTTTATGACATTAAAAACATTATTTCCAAATATTGGAAAATATTTGATGTTGACCCTGAATTATCAGGGAAATTTGGTATTGAACTGCAAGTGGTTTACAAAAGAGACACTTCCATTAAAGGATTGTTTGAAAAGCAAAAATGTGACACCCACAATGGTGGTACTTTTAAGTGTGGGAGGTGTGCCCAATGTCCTTATGTTATGGACAGAGAAAAAAATCAGGCTCAAAAATTGTGGATATATTTCCAGTTCAAAAAGAATGTACTGTTACACTAAAGGGGTTGTGTATTTGGCCTTGTGTAGATTCTGTGCAAATTTCTATGTAGGTAAAACTAAGAATACCCTAAGGTTAAGGATTTATCAACATTTATATGATATCAGAAATAAAAATGAAAAGAATGCACTATATAAACATTTGGTTAGTGAACCTACCCATTTCTTCCTGTTCTTTATATTGGAACAGGTAGATCTGGGACCTCGTGGGGGACCCTTGAATGAGTATTTGGAGTTTGTAAACTCAAATGGCAAATTAGGCTTGATGCCTATCATGCTCCTGGGTTAAATGATAGAATTTCTTTATCTTCTCTGTTGAAATTAAAATCTATGTTTTTTTTATTTAGTTATATACACTGTTTAGGGATGTTTTAAACTTTTTACATGTATTATTGTTTTAAATTTGGCTTGTATTAAGTATATGCAGCCTTGTTAATGGGGGAAATGATATCAGTTATTTGTGATTGGGTAAGCAATGTATTTAAACAGGTGCTAATTGCAGTATTTTTGTATTCTGAGGAAGTCATCTACCAGACGAAAGCGCTTAATACTGCTATGTTTGCTTGCACTGCTTTATCTTGGATGAACATTGTCTGTATTTTTCTGGATTTGGAGTTTTCTGCTTATAAAGGATTTACCATCTACCAAGCGTCACTTTTGTCTTGTAACAGCTGCCTTTTATTTTTTATTTTGCAACTATTACATATTTACAAACTTTTATTGTTGCCTGGGACACTGGAAAATAATCTGAGATTTTATATTATCTTCAAATTCTTTCTGCGGTGCACAGCACATTGTCTACTTGATTATTTATAAATATGTTCTTAAAATATGCTTTAGTATTTGTGTGTGCAATCTTTACAGATAAAGTGAGAGCTAACTAATGAATACAGAAGTAATGAACTTATATTTATGCAGTGGCAACTTAAGAGAATTTTCTGTTTCTTTCAAAAATATTATTAATTTCAATCTTTGCATAAACAGCTGAAGCTGGAGATTATGTTTATTTATAAAATTGGACTGACTTTATTTCACTATCGTTGCATTTCATACTCATCAGGAAATTTGCTAGCACTAAGAGAAGTAATTTAGACATCAGTAAAATAATAACAAATTGCTGTATTCAGACATCTTTTAAACAAGAATATGTGTTAGTAAAACTCTTTAAATAATCAGCAAACTGAAGGTACCCACATAAATTGCTTTAGGACATCAATAAAGGCAATCAAAGAAGGCAAAAGTGCAGGGTAAAATCTATTGTGATAAAATTACTGTAGCGCTGTAGAAGCAAAACACATCCCCAGCAGAATAGATACAGTACTGACAGTTTCAGTATTACAACTAAGCACAAACTACTTTCATTGATTAATGGTGCTATGAGGTGTTGAACTCGACTCTCTGCTGTGAAGCTGTTAGTGACTCTGCACAAGTAAATTAACTACAACAATGCTCCTGGGTCACTCAAGAAATGAAGCACTGCAGTCTAGTAGGTCTTGCTTTCATATAAAAGTAAATAGTAAGAAGAAGATTTAAAGATGTATTTCCCTGACCATAATATTAAGAGCAACAAAATATGACTTTTAAAATGTATTTTTATGTAATATTCTTTCCAGTATCTTCAATATGGTTTACTTATTAACAGAAATCATAGGTGAAATGACCCCTTAGAACATTGCATTAAAATGTGATTTATTTAACATACTCTTTTGGTAGAAGAAAGCTAATTGCCTGACAGTTACAGCATACAATCTCTTAGCAAATTATTAATCAGCTGCTTCCAATAATTGAGTTTGATTCCTCCATAATTCATTTGCTGACTATGTGACCCAGACATTGGTGAAGGCTCCTGGACTGCATGCCTAGTAACTACCTACAAAACTAAATGGATAAATTATATGTAAGAATGTGCAATTAAGTCATTATGCTTAATTTATACAGATTCCCAATACTACATAAAAGACTCTACACACTAAGTGTCCCAATACTACATAAAAGACTCTACACACTAAGTATGAAACTACTGCTACTTTCCTCTTACTGACTCTTTTATTTAAGATGGCCTTGTAAAGAAACATGCAAACTTAAGTTTCCTCAGCACTAAAACCACGTTTCCTGTACCTTGTGCCTGTACTGTGCAAAGCAACCATTACATCACCAGTTGCTTATAATATTTTGAGAAATAATGTTATATGAGAAGTATAGGCAATACAGGTATTGAAGTTGTTTGGAAGGTGAATTCTTTCAGTTCCATTCCTTAATCTCTTGTCTAAAATGCTGAAACCTTAAAACATTATATTACATACATTAAACATATTTTAAACTTAATTGTAAGCAGTTGTTAGGGTACACAAAAACTATTACTTTTTCATCAAATAAAGCAAAAAATATAATTGCAAGACTGTGCAATTTTACAATTCAGTATACAGACAAAAATGGGAACTGACCACAAAAAATAAATGTGAGAGTCAATTGATATTAGTTTAACTGCTTTTTGTTGAACTTCGTATTACCCATTATTCAAAAAATGCTCATTACTATTCAAAAACAAGAGTGCTTATTGGACAGCCTAACCAGTGTGCCCATTGTAAATCAAGCATATACCAATAGAAGAATGTCTGGCTGCTGAAGTAACATTGAGCAGCCAGGCTTTCTATTGGTTGTTGAGGGACAGATCAATATATATATATATATATACATACATATATAGATATATATATATATATATATATATATATATATATATATATATACATATATATATATATATATATATATATATATATATATATATATGTATATATATATATATATATATATAAGAAAAATCAGGTACATTCTGCAAAACTAAACAAATAGAAACCTACCTGATTTTCCATATATTTTTGTTCTATCTCTCTTGTTTTTTTTTACTGTTAAGAAAATAAACAGCAGTGGAGATTCTGTTTTCTACATCAATTCTTCTGCACTGCAGTGATATACTGTGCAAGTGTGGGAAAGTAAGTCCCTTATGCATGCACGGTACATCAGTCTAGGGGACAAAACATGGAAGAAAACTGAAATGCCCTTATAAAAATACACTATTTAAGAAAGTTGAGCAATTTTTTTTCTTAAATAATGTCATTGTATAAAAGCAATAATCCACTCCTGTTTGTGGGTATATCAGGAGTTACCTATGCTTGGAGTAGTGTAATCACTTGGGCTTTGCTCTCATGATCAAACCGCAACAACCATGGGAAAATCCTGATATACCCATGCACAGTTGTAGATTAATGCTTAGATATAAGCTATAGATCAGTTACACTAATCATTCTCATAGCCCTTTTAATCTGTCATGAATTATAAGGATGGACAAATCGCAATGTCCTGATTAAAGTCAAAATGTTGTTCCTTACCAGCAATCTGAGTCACTCTCATAATCCAGCTTTGCATTGGGGAGGTATCATTTACAATTCTATGTGGAACTCTATGAAAGTAATATCACTTTTAGGGTAACCATGCAAGGTTCAAGTAAAATTCTCCAGATGTTGCTAGGAAACCTATATGCCAAGAGATTTGCTGATTATAAATATTTCTTGCATTTCTGTTAAGTGAAGAATGGAAAAGATGTTTTCAAGTTAATAATGCTTTATATCCAGAGCAGTCCATAAACACTAACCTTTTTAATTATAGTAACCTGGGCTTCTGCCTGTGCTAAAAAGCATTTAAAAGAAGTAGTCCACTGAAAATAACTCCAATATACATGACAATGTATATCATAGAAATAAAAGCATGGTGTGAAAGAGGACACTTCAAATATTTTAGCTATAATACACAACTGTTTTTTTTTTAATCCTGCATTACCTACACTTAGGAAAGGATTATTGCTATCATATAATAACATTATTTAAGGGAAGAAAGTCTTAGGGGGAATTTAATAAAGCCTACATGGACTTATTTGCCATGTAGGCATAGTGGCATGGTGCTTACATGGACGTAAGCAGATGAACAATCCAGTAAATGGAGCTGAGGGGTGTGCACGAGTGTGTGAACATAGAAGTGTCTGTGGCATGCAAATCACCTAATGAGCAGATGAAATACATGCAAATGAGGCTGGTAGAGTGATCCAATAAGCAGATAGCCAGTTGTGCAGACCCCGTGTTGGACTCCATAATGTACACAGAAAAATTCCATGTACAGGATGCAAAAATGACACCAGGGGCTGTAAAAGTGTACTGACAGTGGCAAAAATTGCTCAGGGGACACATATATGTGCAAAACTAATCACTGTGAGTCCAAAACCATATGGAAAGTAATTTAAAATAATATCTGAAGTAGTTTACTTCATTTGGTCTTCAACCTGTGAGTTATGGATCCGTACCAGATCCGACATGGCCACATCACCAGCATCTGATCCGAGATCTCAGCTCCTCCCCTTACCCATAATGTCCCCATCTCCTTCCTCCCTTCATATCTCATTTGCTGCTGGAAAGTGAGCATCGTGGTCTGGGTTCTCAGCTAATCATTGGCTGTTGTAAGTGTTTTTTGGGTGTGTTTTGCCCCATTCTTCTATTTTTCTTTTCTTACTGTTCTTTCACCTCCCCATGCAGTCATCGTGTAAAAAAAAAAAAAATTCTTCATCTTTTCTAACGTTCTAGCTCGTCTGTCCTTTTAGTGAGAGCGCATGTGCGAGTGTTTTTCTGGGCTTGCTTAGAGTCATGTCCGAAACTCCTAAACAGGGTTTCAGAACATGCACAGAGTGTGGCCATATGCTTTCCCCAGCCAATCGCTACACTCTGTACATAGTGTGTTTGGGAGCGGCCCACCTGCAAATCTCCTGGCCTATCTGTGCTGAGTTTAATCCCAGGTCGCTGAAGGACAGGAGGAATAAAAATATCTTAAAGAGCCTGCTTCCTTCTTCAGGGGTGGTAGCAGCTACACCCCCTTCCGCTGGTGCAGCATCTGCTTCTACTTCTTTACTGGTCTCTGGGACTCAAACTCCCACCAAGAGGTCCAAGGAGGGGAGAAGCCTAAGAAAGATAGGCAGAAGAAATGGTCCCCCAATCGCTCAGCCCCAACTGGTCCACCACCGAAGATTAATCCTATTTCTAGGCCTGGATCTCCCCAGCTCGATTCTCTGAGGTTCTCCTGGAGCCAGAGGACTCAAGGATCCGGTCACCTGTCTGGGTGTCCCCTCATCGGTACTCCAGGTCGTTGTCAGTGGAATCATCCTCCCGCTCCTCCAGAAGCCAAAGTGAAGCAGAGATGGAGAAGATGATGCAGAGGTTTATCCGCACCCATATTCAGATGGGGGTCTTACCTGCCCCCACTCCCTCTGGAGGGGGAAGCTTGCAATCTTTCTTTATGCTGATCACTCCTTCTCCAATCTGGCCTTCCATTTTGGAGCCCCTAGATAACAGAACCCTCAAGGTCAAGGGGACGGTGCCGATGATACCTTGTACCTCAACACCAGCCATTGCCTTGACCATGTCAGATCCAACCAGGTCAGATCCGAGCTCTCAAAGCCGTATCCTCGAGGTCAGATCTGAGAGGGTGCTGTTGACTTTGAGTGTGTCAAAGTGCAGTATCCCCTTTGGTATCTTGGCTCCAGGAGTCTTGGCTCTGACTCCCCTGTCGGGTCAGAGGGGATCGGCTCCTATGGGTACTGCTCAGGAGGTCCATTCTCCTTTGGGCTTTGATGTGGTGGAGAGGGTTCACTCAGCATCATTGAGACCCTTGGCCATCTCTTCCTTGGACTCTGTCCCAACTCCCTCTGTTTAGGGCGTGGTCCTGACCATCTTACCATCTCAGGGACAGGCTGTGCCTGGTTTGTCTCAGGAAGCTCCAGTGAGAGAGCAGCAGGATGTTTTTGGGTCCTCCCCAGAGAGTCCCACTAAGGAGATTCCTTGCAAATGAATGTGTAAGAGGAGGCACCTGGAGTCTGCACCAGAGTCCCATACCTGAGGCACTGATTTGGAGGAAGGGGAAGGTTTCCCCCGATCACTCCCCCGAGGATGTCTCCTTTGGAGACATTATGGAACTCCTTTGCCAAAGGGGGGATGGTCTGCCCTTAAACCAACCTCAGATGAGTAAGTGTTCCTCGAGGCATTCAGCACAGTCCCATCTACTTCCTGGGTGTCCCCTTCCACAGATCCCTTAGAGGACCTGATAACATCTCAGGTGTAGAAGGAGCCAGACACAGTGGAGCCCATCTGCAAGTGCCCTGATAAGGTCTTCAGCCCAACATCGAGCAGGACATATTGGAACAAGGGGTCCCCAGTTGATGCTATGGTGGTTGCAGCAGCCATGATGAAAGAGCTGGCACAGGAGAGCTCTACTGTCCATCCTCCAGACCCAGAGTCATGGGCAATGGACCAATTTGGGAAGTGGGTGTATGCTTCAGCAACCTTCTCTGTGAGAGTGCTGAATTACATGGCACATGTGATTCAGCTGCAGTGAGACTTGGTCAAGGAGATTGCTGAGTCAACCCCCGTGTCCATGTCGGCAGAGGATAAGAAGATGTTCTCTACTCGGATGGCCACTCTCAAGGCAGTAGCAAATACATCCATGTGCCCCCTCTCCCATGCTATGGAAGGAGCCATCAGGGCAGCTAGTTCAGGCATCGCCATCATGCGCCATTCCTGGCTCTGGCTTTGTTAATTCTTAGAACCCTTCAAGGTGTTGTGCACAAATGTCCCATATGACGGTTCTTCCCTGTTTGGAAAGTCAGTTTGAGAGACCTTGGACCAGAGTGAGAAGAACAGGAAGACACTGTTTGCTGCCGGGATCTGCTTCTCCTTCCCTCAAAGATCCTTTTCCAGGAATCAGTAAGGGATGAAGAAGATGTGGTTCCAAAAGTCTCAGGTGTTTTCCTGGGACACTCAGGACTCAGCTTTCCCCAGAGGCAGAGGGGGTTATGACAGATGCTGCCATAGAGGCAGAAGGGGTCCAAGGAATTTTGGGTACTGAGAATCATTCTTGGACAGACCTGTGCAGCATCCCTGAAGGTCTGCCTGACTGCTCATCCCTGGAGGCAGTCAGGGGGGTTCCGATTGCTACACCCAGTGACATGGGAGTCCATAAAAACAGACCAGCGGGTGTTGTGCAAATTATATCCAGAGGTTATTCCATCCCATTCACTGAACCGCCGCTACCATCAAAGCACTTCCCAGATCTCCCACCTGTGCAAAGGGAGGAAGCAGCACTAGAAATAGAAAAGCTGCTAAGAAAACAAATCATTCAACCTGTCCTCGTAGACCAATCTGGATCAGGCATTTATTCCAGGTTCTTTTTAGTGCCAAAGAAAATGGGGGACCTAAGACCCAGTCTGGATCTATCCACCTTGAACCTGTCAGTAGCCAAGGCAAAATTCCAGATGGTCACTCTTCAATCCATCCTGCCCTACCAGCAGGTGAATAATTGGATGTGCTCAATAGACCTTCAGGACGCTTACCACCATATCAAGAGGGACAAGTGATCTTGAAGGTTCTGCCACTTCCAGCTAGGAGCCAATCATTATCAGTTCAGAACCCTTCTCTTTGTTCGCACCATAGCCTCCAGGCTGTTCACTAAGGTGATGGCAGTAGTAGCGGCTCACGTGAGACTTCAGGGCATGCAGGTCATTCCTTACCTGGATGATTCTCTCCTTGCTGCCCCTTCCAAGCATCAACTTTGCCAGGCCAGGGATTATTTCCTAGTTTTAGCTCATGAACTGGGCATCACAATCAATCTCAGCAAATCATTGCTGGAGTCCAGTTCAGACCTTAGACTTCATTGGGGCCTGGTTGGACACTTTCCAGATTAAAGTGTTCCTTACTCCAGACAGGATACACATGCTGTACATTTTGTAAGTCCAATTTCTGACAGCAGAAACACTTGTGCAGGGCATTAGAGTGGATGGCAGCCACGATCAATCTACTACCCTTGGAACGCCTTTATATCCAGATACTTCAGTAGACTCTTGCCGTTCAATGGTCTCTTTTAGATCTGTTTTTGTCTCAACTGGTAAAAATCTCCCGAGTGTGTAAAGACTCTCTTCAGTGGTGGATTCATTCCCCAGAATCATTCAGGGGACATCCCTTTCTTTCACACTTTCCCAAGGCCACTGTGACCACAGACGCCTCCCAGATAGGGTGGGGGAGGCATTGCTTGAGTAGAATGGTCCAAGGCATGTGGTCCCCATCCTAGACCAATTTGTATATCAATGGCATGGCCATGAGAGTGTGGGAATGGGGGATTTCCACCAGCTGTTTTCTGGTGGTAATGCACATTCTGGGATGGTCCAACATTTTGACAGACAGGCTCAGCAGGTTTGCCATGATGCCTTATGAATGGTATCTGAATCCTTCAGTGGCAGAGCAGATCTTTCTAAAGTGGGGTTGGCCCTTCTGTAATCCCTTGGCATCTCCTTCCAACGCAAAATGCAGCGAGTTCTTTGCTCTGAAGGGGGGGAAGTCCCTGGAGATGCTGTGGTTCATGCTTGGCCTCTCAGTCTACTTTATGCTTATCCACATCTGCCCTTGATATCAAAGTTTCTTCAAAAAGCACGCAGGTTGGGGAGCTTGGTGATGCTCATTGCCCCATTCTGGCCTTGCCAAGTCTGGTTCCCGTCGCTTTGGTCTCACCTAGTAGTTCCAATTTAGACTCTGGCTCTAGTTCCAGATCTTATTTCCCATCCCTCAGGGATCCATCATCCAGAACTGGTCATTCTGAAGCTCACAGCTTGGCTGCTCCATTTCCCATGATTATTAGGACTCCCGGTTTATCTTCCCTGGTTAAAAATATTCTGGTGGCAGCTCACAAGTCTTCAATCAGAAGAGTATACCATAGTAAATGGAAATGTTTTGCGATATGGGCTTCACAGCAAGCATTGAATCATTTTACTGCTCCAGTATCTGTGGCATTAGAGTCCTTTGGCGAGTAATTTTCAGCAGGGTGCCAGTTCTTCCACTGTCAAAGTCCAACTGACTGCTATCTTGAATTTTCATGTGGGAGGAAACTTAAATTTCTTGGCCTCACTTAAACTTTGCAAGATCTTCCTTAAAGATACCTTTCGACTGAGACCCCTGCTGAAGTATCCTACACTGCTGTGAGACCTTAGTTTAGTACTTCAGGCTTTAGTCTCATCCCCTTTCAAACCTGCAGCTTCAGTGGATTTGCAGTATCTGTCTTGGAAGACAGCTTTCTTAGTTGCCATTACCTCTGCCAGGAGAGTATTGGAACTCTAAGCTCTGTCTATCAAGGTTCCTTACATGATCTTTCACAAGGATAGGGTATCTTTGTGTACCAGCTCCTCCTTTCTTCCGAAGGTGGCATCAGAAGCAAATATAAATCAGACAATAAATCTCCCAGTCTCTTTCCAAATTTCCAAAACAAAGGAGAATATAAGTTATACTTGGTAGATGTGCATAGACAATTATGGTTCTATTTGCACAGAACAAAAGCCTTTCAAAAATCTGATCAGTTGTTTGTTTTTTACTCAAGACCCTTCCTAGGAAAACTGATATCTATGGTTACAATTGCCCAGTGGATCACCCAGTGCATTTTTCAAGCATACTCTGTTAGGGGACTTTCCCCACCAGGTCAAGTAAAAGCACATTCTATCATATCTATGGTTACTTTGGTGGCCTTCTGGTGTAGAGTATCATTGGATGACATTTGTTCAGCGGCTAAGTGGTCCTCATCTCATACCTTCATTTCTCATTGCAAATTGGACATCATTTCTAGGAAGAGGGCATCTTTTGGCTCAGCTGTGCTCTGGAATATCCTTTATTGTGGGCCTCTCAGGTGCAAACTAGCTGGGGACTCTGTCCCACAGGTTGAAGACCAAATGAAGTAAACTACTTCAGATAAAGATGTTATGTATTCAGCATAAAATTCCATCTGAGAAGTTGTACTTCATTTATGTACAAACATCCCACCTCCTTCCCCCTACCTTGTCACTGTGATACTGGTTATATGAGTAGAAGATGGTCTCATTAGGGATATCTTAGGCCATGCTTTGGCTCAGGTTTTTGCAGTGCCAGTTATGATAAGGTCTTGTGTCAAATATATGCTAGGTATAGGGTAGCAAACATGATCTGAAGGGAGGCAGGAGACAGAGGGCATTATGGGTAAGGGGAGGAGCTGAGAGCTCGGATCAGATGATGGTGATGTGGCTGTGTTGGATCTGGCATGGATCCATAACCCACCGGTTGAAGACAAATGAAGTACAACTACTCAGATGAAATGTTATGGTGAGTACATAACTTTTTTTTTTCTTTTAATACCCTGGGCAAGTTTGTGCAGCACACAGCAGTGTGCAAACATGCTGCTATAGAGAAAAAATATAAAATATTATAAAACCAGAATTTGTGAGTATGTAACAGTAATGCATTATAGGACCCTGTGCAGAGTATGTACAATGTTTGACGGCTGTGGTTGTGAATGAGGCAGGGCCTGAAACCATGTAATTTCCAGGTACTGCGCATGGATCTGTATGCAAATGAGCTGGGTTACTGAATAACAAAAATGAGCATCTGTGTCCACAGATCCCATCTGTGTAGGCACAGAACTGTGTTGGTATCCACATAAGATGTAGCTGGCATCAAAAAGGGATGTGTCCATAAACTTTTAAGCTCATTGGAGCTCAGCAACACCTGTTTGCATGCTTTGCCACCGAGCTGAGCAGGCGGCTTGTACAGTGACTGCTAAGCTGTGTTTATGTCTAAGGCACATGTTTTATCATGTTTGCGTGTGACCTTCCATGGGGGGGTGTTTACTGACTGTTAAACTTTGTTTATCTTTGCAATGCAGGATTGCATGGCATGCCACAGTGGTCAGCAAGGAAGGCCGTAAAAAAATTGGCCGAAAAAGCCAATGATATATTAATTACTGATGAGTCCTGTTTCACTTAAACTAGGGCCATTAAACCCTGCAATAGTGTACTTGGCAGGTGGTTGCATCATTGGTAGCCGACCACACAGGCTACACCTACAGAAGAGTACTATAAAGGTTGCATACACCCTATAATCTAATTTTCCCCACATAATCTGCATCACTGGAGTACAGACTTGGAATTTTTAATTGAGAGAATGCTACGGTCTGCTGCAGTTCTGCTACATATGTATGTGCTAGATGCTGAGATCAGTGCAGCTGCTGATGATGCTGACCATAGGCCTACACTGAGAAGGAGAAGAGTGTTCAGGCCAGGGCAACCTTCCAGGATCTACATGACCTGGAGATTTTAGAGTGCTACAGGGTGGACAGAGACATACTACAACAACTCACTGAGCTCTGTTGACCTCAACCTAGACCCAGAGCCAACAGACGAGAACTCATCCCAGTGGAAACAAAGGTTTGTGTAACCCTTAGGATACTAGCTACAGGTACTTTCCAAAGACTAACTGGGGGCATGATGGGGGGGTCTCACAGGCATCTGCTTCCAGGGTACTCCACCAGTTCCTGGAAGTCATACAACCACATGCCAGTGAGATCATTTATTTTTCCCACACCCCTGAGGAGAGGGCCAACAGTCTGTGATTCTTCTACCATGTAGCAGACTACCCTGAGGTACTGGTTGCCATAGACTGCACTCATGTACACATCAAGGTGCCACCCGGTGAAGAGGGTAGAGTCTACATCAACGGCAAAGGGTACCACTCCATCAACTGCCAGGTTGAGTGCAATGCCCAGGGTATTATCATGAATGTGTGTGCTGGCAGCCTTGGCAGTTATCATGGCTCCCATATCTGGCATGCACCACAGCTGTGCCATATGTTTGCTAGGAGAAACATCCCACACAGCCATTTACTTGGGGATGCTGGCTATGCCCTGGAACTGTGGATGATGACACCCATCAGAAATGCACATACACACACACACACACACACACACACACACACACACACACACACACACACACACACACACACACACACACACACACACACACACACACACACACACACACACACACACACTGAAGAATGTCATAATGAGGCACACGCACAAACTAGGAACATCATAGAGTGTGTGTTTGGGCTGATAAAGTCACGGTTCCAGTGACTCAATATATCTGGTGGAGCCCTGAAGTATTCTCCAGCCACATGTACACAGATGTTCACAGTATGTGCCATGCTACACAATTTGATTGTGTGGAAACAGCTGCATCAGGATCAACAAAGGGTAGGGATACACAGCCCTCACCAGTGCCTGGGTCACCACAGCTACACCCACAGGGGGACTCAGAGGAGGAGGGACCCCCTGAGGCTGTCCCTGTAGGCAGATGTAGGCATGCCCAATATGCCCTGGCCTTGGCCAAGAGACAATGCATAGCACATGCACTGACAACCTAGGACCCTAGGGACTGACACCTTACTCTGACTAGCATAGATATTAGTTAAAATGATGCCAGCCAGACCACACAACCTGTATCTCACCATATATTGGTTATGGACTGCATGCATTAGACAGCGTTAGCCCCAAACTACAGGTATGTCAACTGCTGCATTCTCAAGGTAAGTCACTCTCCTACACACTACTTGTAAGGGGTACTACAGTATGGTAACAAATGTATGGGCCTGCCGCATGCTTGCAAGTTATATAGTGTGCTATATATAGTGTGTTACTGGGCTACTTGCAGAGATCTATAATTGGCTATTAGGCTACTTGTACAGACCTAACAGCCACTTGGGACAATAAGTACTCTGTTCACTAGTATGTGCCTCATAATATCCACTAGGCCACATGGCTGGATACTCCATGATATTTTTCCAGGAAGATGCCAAACAATGGGGTCACAGGACAGTCGCACAACTGCCTATGCCAGCAGCGCATAGGCTGGTTATCCCCCCATCCCAAACACAGCAGTGTTCCCATACAACTGCTGTAAGAGTAAGTCAGAGCAGACATTTCCAGTATTTTGTTGAGAGTGTGAGGAATGAAACCTCTGTCAGCTAGTGTGGCTCACTGGGCCAGAGACAGTAGCATGGGCGATGGTGCTGATGGTTCAAACCTGGCAGCACCCAACATCTTTTGTATGTCAGGTACTCATATGGTGGTATTCCCACAGACTGTCATAACTCCTCAATCCATTACTCCAAGACAGCTGGATAAAGCCAGAATGAATGGGGGCACAAAGGGCCGTACCTACAGACAGACATTATACATGATCTGAGTAACCCAGAAAGTGGCTAGTATAACTGAAACAGGTCAGGTTAGCTGCAGGATGCAAAGGCCACCACTTAAGTTTGTCAGTAGTTGCAACAAGTCAGTGACCACTGTTGACAGTATAGTATGAGAAAACCACAAATGTATGAGGAACACAGAAGACATATGGTGTGAAATGCTGGACAGTCTGCAAAAACATGTACAGGGAAAGGTATGCAAACTGTCACCCTGTGTGTGATGTTACATCATGTACCCCTGTCACATCATAACTCTCAACCTCTTAGAGTAGGAAATCTGGCCAAAGCCATGGATAAAAGTGGGACCAAGGCCCACAAATAGGGACAGGTTTTAAATATTTGCTCCTACAAATGTAGACTGTCGATAGAATAACAGGTCTTGCATTAGCATGAATCTCTTGATTAGTATGGAGTCTGAAATCCAAATGTCTGTCATTATATATTGACTTCAATCTTCACTGATTTGCCACTAATGTACAAGAAAATTATAATGTTATGTGAAATTGACCGAAAATATGAGACAAACTTCTGGACAGTCTGTGAAGCTCTGTACACATATTAGGGTCAGCAAACAGCTGGAGAATGCCTTGGACAATATCAGAGAACTGCAGTACTGTGGTAACAGGTGCAGCAGCCAGTGGCCTGCAGCACACATAATCCCGGACAGGAGTACAGATAGCTGTGGTTTGGAGTCACCTTGTAAGTACTGACAGTCACACTGGGCATGCTCCTACACTTAGCCAACTTGAGTCCAGGTCTGCTACCTCTACAGCCCAAAGACCTGTTATGTGGAAATATATCTGTACATACATACATACAGCTACGTATACATAGCTGTCTCTCCCTATCCCCCTCACTCTTAATTAGTGTCTCTATCAATATGCAGCACATCAGCAATTGTATATAGCTATATAAAGTCCAATGATACATAGACTCCCTACATATATCTACATAACACATTTACATAACATGCAAACACAACATTTAAAGAGACATCCCTGTTGTACACATTTATATAGATATGGGTGGAGATGTATGAATGCCCCCACATACCCCAGAATGCTGGAGTTATCTGCACTTACACATCACAACAGTTGTCCTATGGAACCCAACCAAGGGTGTAACAGTACATAAAACACTCACCCAAAAACCCTTGTGCCTGCAGAATGTCACCCTGTAGACAGACATAGGTATGCAGGTGGTATTATGTACAAGGGTGCAATGCATGCCTTGGATAGGCCATATTGGCTCTGGCCACATGTCCACCTATCAAACTGCAAACAGCCACATATAGCCAGACTAGTAAGTGTACAAACATAGCAGGGATATTACCAGGTATCCCACCCTTAGGACACTAGATACAATAACAGTACCAAGGAGTATCACTCTGCAGGCCACACATGCTGTCTAACACAAGGCCACTTTGTGTACTTCACAAGTAATCTACCTACATCAACATATACAACAGATATAACCTGTGGTGCCTGCAATAATTACTGTGAGCTGTAGCATGTAATACTAGATATGTAGGAGTTCTAATCTCACATCATTCAAGTGTGTGTGTGTGTGTGTGTGTGTGTGTGTGTGTGTGTGTGTGTGTGTGTGTGTGTGTGTATCAATATATCCCCTCACAGCAGTATGGACATGCCCATATGGGCTATCTCTGTGCAATGGTATGCATTCTATGGCCCTGTGACTGGCAGCTGACCTCTAAAGTCCGGGTCTATATTATATCATTGAATGCTTAAAAAAGCGAACGATGAATAATTGAACCCATGTAAGTGAAAGCATATAATCTCGAAAGCTCAGAACAGCGATTTTTTTTCCCTGTTTCAAAAACAAAAAAAAAAAAGAAAAAAGAAATTGAAATAATACATAAAGTGGGGGGCTTCACACCCCACACCCCCCTACTTAAATATACCAACTCCGAGATTGCATTTCAGTGCCGAAAATGGCAAAGTAATGGAAGCGGCCAAGCAAATTCTTTCCTTGGGAAAGAATTTGCTTAAAAGCCGCTTCGCTATTTTGTGTTTTCATTGTTTTAAGTTCGACCAAGACGCATTCAATATAATGCATCTTCAGTCATCTAATAGGAACCCTAAATTCCTACATCTACAAGGCTTGCTGATGTCTTCCACCTTAAGAGCACTGACTGAGAATATAATTACAGATACACTCTGTGGTGTATACTGTAAGTGCTACAAGTTATAGTGTGTACTACTAAATAGATAGAGGTTCTAATCTCACATCATCAACTTGTATCTATGTATGTAAATATATCCCCATGCAGCACTTCAGACAATCCCATATAGGCTATCTCTGTGTAGTGGTTATTTATTTTATGCCCAGTGACTAGCTGCTGGCCTCAACATTGCCCTCCTTTACAAGTCCTGCTGATATCATCCACCTTAAGAGTTCTTGCTGACTGTGTAATATCAGATAAACAGCGTGGCACATGTGATAAGTACTGCAAGCTGCTGTGTGTAACAGTAGATAGGTAGTGATTCAGTGACTAACTGCTGGCCTCAACATTGGCCTTCTTTACAAAGCCTGCTGATGTCATCCACCTTAAGAGTGCTTGCTGACAGTGTAATATCAGATAAACAGCATGGCACATGCGATAAGTACTGCAAGCTGTAGTGTGTAACAGTAGGTAGGTAGTGGTTCCATTAACTAGCTGCTGGCCTCAGCATTGGCCTCTTTTACAAGGCCTGATGATGTCATCCACCTTAAGAATGCTGGTTGACACTCTGATATCAGATAAACTCTGTAGCACATGCGAGAAGTACTGCAAGTTATAGTGTGCATTACTAGATAAGTAAGAAGTCTAATCGCACAACATTTGACTTGTGTGTGTGTTTGTGTAAAAATATATCCCCTTGCAGCACTAGAGACATGACCATCTGGCTTATCTCTATGCATTAGTTATGGATTTTATGGCCCTGTGACTAGCTGCTGGCCCTAAATTGCCTTCATCTACATAAGCATAATTGATGTTTGTGACCATCTAGATTTGTATGCGCAAAATACATATTAAGGGTAGCAGATCTTGTCACAGGTTATGAAAGCATGGTAATACTGACTGTCCCCTTTGTCCCTGACACACTTTTCCACACATATGCACATAGGGAGCCATTCACATATACTGAAAAACCTTGCTGGCATCACATTTCTGCTGTGCTGCCTTGCCATCCTATGCCACTGTATTGCCACCATGTGTCCCTAGCTGAACCACTCAGACTTCTGGGACACAAACATACACAGGTCCGTGACATATCTATGTGTCTGTTACACTACTGCCAGTGTACCATCAAACAACAAAGATACACAAAGTTTGATGTGTACTCAAGACACATGCAAGCACACAGTACCTGTCATGGCCCACAACTGCTATGGCATAACACTACTGAATTACACAAGCACATGTATAGTAATCTAGTTACCATGTGCATCAGACACACATTTGAAGGTCCCTGCATTGATGGCATGGATAGCAGAGATGTGGAACAGGTATCATCTCATGCACAGTGTGTGGTGTGGGGGTGCCAGAGGCCTAGACTGTGCCAAACATGTGACAGTATGTGTGTGAGTCTGGAAGGGGTGCTGGGTAGATGGGCCATGGAGAGGTGCCATGTGTGTCTGTTCATAACCTGGATGTGACAGTGGTGTTGGAGTGTGTGTGTGTGTGTGTGTGTGTGTGTGTGTGTGTGTGTGTGTGTGTGTGTGTGTGTGTGTGTATGTGTGTGTGTACACAGTCAAGCCCAATGCTAGCCCTACAAACATGTATGGTGGACAGCTGCGGACTGTACATGGCAGATTGGACAGTTAACTGTCTCTGGCCATGAACATGGGAACTCGCTTCACCAGGAGTAGCACAGGTACCAGCATACCCAAGGTCAGATGCAGTGCTAGTACCAGATGGTGGCTGTTTCTGCTGGGCCTGTGGTCCCCCACAGTACCACTCAAGACCATGTGTCCATGGCCTGCCACATCATGGTGTGGACAGCACACTTCTCTCTGTAGCACTGGAGGTACTGCCACTACTGGAGTGTGAATATGCACATCCATGTAGACTCTCAACAGACGGTGTTGCTGGCCTACATCCATGTGTCTGATGCCTAACTCCAACCAATTGTTCCAGCACAGACAATGTACAGTCAGAGGCAGATACTGTCTCAGCGCACTGTCTGTCCACTACATCAGTGAAATGTTCCAGGACATCACCAATGCGGTGAAGGCAATCACAGATGTCAGACTGTGCTGCATCCATAACTCTAAGCATCAGCCTGGTGTTGCATTCTGAATGTAACTGTGTCTACATGGCAGCCTGAAACATGTGGCGAGTGACATGTGATGTGACACCTGCAACCGAAGGTGGATGGGCAGCAGTCCTCCATTGAGTACCCCTGTCAATCTGCCGGTGTAGGACGTCATCAGGTCTCTGGCTATGACCAGTGTCTACACTCACTTACACCATAGTTCTCACATGGTCCTGTACTATGTTGCCGCCCTCTGACTGTCCAATATCTGTGGCCTCTGGTGACTGGGTATATGTGGGCATACTGACTGTGTGCAGGGACAATAGGAGCAGAAGAGAGATGTCAACCTCTTGGACAGATTCAGCCCACGACAACACCACCTGTGCCTTACTATGGCCAACATCATCATCAGAGTGTGATGAGACACTGACATCAGGTTGTGAGGGGGACAGACTCCAACCCCCCTTTTCACCTGCGAGAAGCAAGACAAAAGCAGTACATACATTACCACCTGCAGTATTATGTATGGTAATCCACACAGACTCATACAGATGAGGATCCACAACTGCATTACATATCCCTCATCTTCTCATCTCTGATCTCATACACAACACACAAACTCACATCAACATGCACAAACAACTTAGGCCCTGTTTAACATGCATGTCACCTACATCTGGTAATTGTTGCAAGTAAAATACACCTGTGAGGTATGCAATATGACAGTGTATGTGATAGAACTACACATAAAACCCAGTACACCTATCCTGAGAATGATATGCCAGTTGTAGCATCATTGCCTCAGGTATGTACCATCCCCCTATTTTATTTGAACGGGCATCTTGGAGTTATTGCCTCATGTATATCAGGCTGTGTATTTGCTCATAACTATAAGTGCAAACATAGAAAAAAATGCAAAGTAATCACTAATGAGCAAAACATTGCACGCATGGAGCTGGAGAGCAGCTGGTGCATTTAAAACAAGGATGATACCACCAGTAGATTCAAAGTACAAACAATTTATTCCACACAAAGTATATGCACAAGCTTTCGGCCCTGCTCAGTCAGGAACTTCTTCAAAGTAATTCAGTTAGCAATACACACTTCATTTAAATACTAAATAGGCAGTCAGTAAAACATACTTCATTTAAATACTAAATAGGCATACAATCAATCCTAAAAACCATGCCCCCCCTTTTTTACTACACTGCTAGTAAAATATATTTTAAACAATAAATAAACTTTATCTCATCTCTAAAATACAATACATTCCCTAAAACATTCACTAAAACAACTATTTAAATTTTATTTTAAAATCTAATACACTTAAAACATTTCTCAGTAATTTTCATCTTTCCAGAGCTTTTAGTTTTAAAAAACATGCAAGTGAGAAACTTTCATTTAATCCTGGCCATTGCAGGGAATTCATCCTTAATTGCCATAGGGCTTCATGTTTTTCTAATATTAATGCCCATGGCCCACCCCTTATATCTGGTTTTATTGTCTCCAAAATACCACATTTAAAAGTATGGTCAGGATATTCAATGTTATGTCTGGCTAAGGCATTTGTTTCTTTCTTGTTCCTTATATCTCTTACATGTTTGTAAATTCTACTTTTAAATTTCTGCTCTGTTTTGCCTATATAAAAACATGGACATTTTGTGCAAACTGCGCAATATACTACTCTCTCTTTTGTGCATGTGCCTTTACTGGTAATATTCACTATGGTATTGTTGATGTTAAATTAACTATCCTCATAGATGTAACAACAATAATTGCAGGTCCCACATTTTTTCATGTAGCCATTTTATTGGTTCACATTTGTATTTTCTAAAACATTTTTTATAGTTCTGCCTTTTTTATATATAATAGTAGGTAGTTCACCTACTATATTTCTGGTGTCCCTATTATTAGTTAATACCACACAATTTTTAAATAGGATGTCAGCTACATTCTTACTACTTTTATTAAAAATTGTGATGAATGCACTACTGAATTTCTTCTCCTCAGATGTCTTAGTATTTCAACCTATTTCTTGAGTCTGTGATTGTATACTTATGCTAGTTATGACCTCCCTGTCATTCCCTTCTATTTCTCTGTGTTGTTTTTGATCTAGTAATGACTTAAAATGTCCCCTCTCTCTTTTATTTACCACTTCTAACATCACGCCATTTATTAGTGAATTGGGGTATCCCCTCTTCTGAAACATGTCTTTCAGGCGATCGCATTCATCTAGGAAACTTTTAAATTCAGATACCATTCATACAGCCCTTACATATTAAACTTTTAATACAGCTTTCTTTTGCTTAAATGGATGAGAGCTACTAAAATGTAAAAATCTGTTTGAATATGTTGGTTTTCAATAAATTTCAGCTTTAAACACATTAGATACTCTATCTTTTATTAGCCTCACATTTAGGTATCGTATTTCATCAACTCCAACCGTATGTGTGAATCTAAGAAAAGGGGTACACCCATACAAATATTCTAAAAACTCAGGAATAGTCTCACCTGACCCCTCCCAGTACATAAAAATATCATCCAAAAATCTCTATAACATTTACAGTGGGAGAAATAATTTGAATTAAATAAATATTTTTTCTCCCACTGTAACATTACGATGTTAGCATATGTCCCACCAGAAACTGAAGCCATTGAGACACCTTCCGTTTGCAAATAGTACACTCCATCAAATAAAATAAAGTTGTTATGCAAAACAATACTTAATAGATGTTCACAATTATACATTTTTTACCTGTGATACATTTTTTTCCAAAAGATACACACAAAACCATTCTACCCCTATCTCATGGGGTATAACAGATAGAGGTCTTTCACATCTATAGTAATAAAATAACCACCTTCACTATAATCTAATTGATTTATTCTTTGTAGAAAATCCCATGAGTCTCTACAGATACTTTTCTCTTCAGATACAAACTTCTTTAATCTGGTGTCTAAGTACTTTGCTGTGGGTTGTATGGCAGAACCACAGGCATCTACAATGGGTCTCATTGAGGGGTCATGTAGATCTTTATGCAGTTTAGGTAAACCAAACATAAAAGAGACTTTTGGGTGGAAACAAGCATGTAATTCAGTTCTTCTATAGAAATGCTTCCCTCTATAAAGAGGCCATTAATTTCATTTTTTATTTTTCTCAATGTCCCATTAAATTCATTTAGTGATGCCCTTTTATAGAAGCACCCTTCAAGTATATTTTTCATTTTTATGTTGTACAATTCCATGCTCATGATAGCAACCCCACCTCCCTTGTCAGGTTTCATAACCCTTATTGCTTTATTTCTTTGAATAGACCTTAATAACTCATTTTCATCTCTAGACAAATTCTGGGCTACATCCATAGAATTCATGGTATTTAAACTACGAAGATCAATCTCACAGAGATGTTCGAATAACTGTAGGGAGGGTGTATGGGAGGGTTATAAGTACTCTATACATACGTACTTGTGAGATTGATATTCATATTAACCAGTCATAGAATATAGTGCCCCACTTGGCATGTACCTCACTAGACACCTGCAACAGTTGGAGAGGCCACAAAAGTACTTCATGAAGAGGGTCCTAGTCCTTAAACACATGTCCTACATGGACAGATTCAAAAAACACCAGCTATTCTCTGTCTCATATCGTCTACTAAGAGGCAATCTCTGCTTGACTTACATAGACATGTCTGACCCAGCTCTGTTAGAAATGCTACATCTAAAGAAATCCCAATCTCTCCATACCACACACTCCAGAGACCTCAACCTCATTACCACAATCAACAAAACGTGGTGGAGGGACAGATTCATAACCCAGAGACTACCCATGCTCTGGAATAGACTTCCCATACATGTCAAGCAGAGCACCTCACTAGCCCTCTTCGAGTGAAATCTTGATGAGTGGATGGGTAATAGAAAGTTCACCCTGGGGATCACTCCAGTGGCTCTACTTGATAGAGGCACTGGGAACTAACAACAGGTGGCAAAATGCCAGGGCACTAATATGGGCTAGGCTTGTAAAGACCCCAGGGCCATTAGCCTAGTAAACACCTATGAACCTATGTGTGTGTTTGCGTATTTGATATTGGTTCATAGGTTCATAGGTATGTACTAGGCTATTGGCCCAAGGGCCTACATAAGCCTAGCCAACAAGGTTCCCACGCTTACGCCACCCAAGAAAGTTATTTTCCTGTGTCACTGTTGAGCAGAGACACATAAGTGATCCTCAGGGTGTATTTCCTATTTCCCATCCACTCATCAAGATTTTTCTTGAAGAGTGCTAATGAAGCTTTGCTTGACATAGATAGGTAGCCTGTTCCAGAGTATGGGAAGTCTCTGGGACAGGAATATATCCCTCCAGCATGTCCTGTTTATTGTGGTGACAAGGTTTAGGTCCCTAGAGTGTGTAGCTCAGAGGGATTGGAATTTCTTTAGGTGTAGCATGTCCAGCAGCTCTGGGTTTGACATAGCTTTATATGTTAGGCAGAGATCACCTCTGAGTAGGTGATATGCTATGGAGTAAAGCTGGAGTTTTTTGAAGCGGTCAGTGTAGGGCATTTGTTTGAGTCCAGTAATCCTCTTTGTGAGGTAGTTCTGTGTCCTTTCCAGCTGCTGCAGATGTCTTCTGAGGTACATTCCAAAAGGGGTGTTGTACTCTATAATGAGTTTAATGAGTGTCGAGTAGAGGGGGACAATGACCTCTTTTTTCCTGGATGAGAACCCTTTTATGATGAGGTGTGCCATGTAGAAGGACTTCCTGACTACTGTGGCGATGTGACTATCAAAGGAGAGACTACTGTCCACCTTGGTCCCAAGGTGTCTTATCACACATTCGGTGTTAAGTAGATTGCTGCCTATGTGGTAGTTCATGGGTAGAGACTTTTACCAAAGGGATGACACTGCACTTTTTGGTATTGAGCTTGAGGCCATGGCTCTGACACCAGGCATCTGTCTCAGCGAGGCCCTTCTGTAGGATGCCCACATCATTTGGGGACTTGACTATGGCTCCTAGTTTGCAGTCATCTGCAAACTTCACTAGCCAGATGCCTTCTGTGTTAGCCTGTACTTCAGAGAAGTAGATACCAAACAGGAGAGGTCCCAGGATGGAACCCTGTGAAACTCCAATTGTCACTGCTTTGAGGTCAGATTTGGAGTCTGTAATTTTTACAGTGTGGGTTCTGTCAGGGAGCCAGTTGGCAACCCATCTTGTGACATAGGGATTTATACATAGTTTAGTGAGTTTAGCTATAATTCCAGAAAGGGGGATAGTGTTGAAAGCCTTGGCAAGGTCAAGATAGGCTGTGTGAGCCACCTTACCCTCATCTACGGCTTTGGTGACTGCCTCAAAGAAGTTGATCAGGTTCAGGAGGCATGATATGCCTTTCACAAACCCGAACTGGGTGAGATCCAGAGTTTGGAGGTTACCAATGTCTTTGTTTATGAGTTCCATGATGATACGTTCCATGGCCTTGCAGACCAGGCTCATCAGGCTAATAGGTTGATAGTTCCCGTATCAGTGGTGGCTCCCCCTTTGTGGAGTGGGATAACTGTCACTGTGTGCTATTCAGTGGGCACAAAGCCTGATGCAAGGCTATTATTGAACATGGTGCTTAAGTGGGGAGGCAGTTAGTTCTGAAGTCCATGTAAAATGCAGCCTGGGATGTTGTCCAGTCCCATGGATGCTGTGTTTTTGGCTTTAGAGAGTGCAGCTTTTACATGCATAGTTGTGATTACAAGGGACTCTGCATTCTTCCTGTATAGATATGGGCCCTTTAGGGGGTGAGAGGGAGGATAAAGTTAGCACTGAACCCATCTGCCAGAATGTTGGCAATATCAGTTGGTTCTGTAATTTTCTTGCCTTTGTGCTGTAACTCAGAGCAGATCTGGGTGTTGCCATTGAGATTCTTGATATAGCTATAGAATGCTTTGTGGTTGTCCTTGGAATTAGTGGTGATTTTGTTTTCGTAGCTAGCTTTGGATGATCTTATAAGGGATCTCAGCTTCTTACTGAGGCTGACTAGGGAGCTCCTCCACTCATGGGATTTTACTCTCTTTTGCAACAGTTTCTTCCTTCTATTGTACAGTTTGTTTATGGCAGGGGACCACTAGATTGGCTTCCTTTTTTGGAGGATAGCATCTTGGGATAGGTTCTGTTTGGGATAGCACGATCCATGCACTCATGTAAGTACTTATAGAGTGCATTTATGTAGGATTCAGCAGTTGTAACTGTATTGTCCATCTGCATGGGTGTCATGAAGTTCATCACTTCTGTCTTAAGAAGCATGAAGTTGACTTTGGAGAAATTTTTTACTGTGGTTTCCTTAATGGGGGGTGGGGGTGGGATATGGATATCAAGGGTGATTAGCTTATGGTTGGATCGGACCAACGAGGAGTTGACTTCAGGTGTGGAACACTGGTCACTCATGTTGTTAATGACTAGGTCTAGGATATTGTTGCCCCTGGTTGGGATGTGGATAAGTTGATCCAGGGCATTGGAGTTTATGAATTCCAGAAAGCGTTGAGCTAAGGATTTGGTACATGAGTAGTTTTCCCAGTTAATGGTGGGGTAGTTGAAGTCGCCCCTTATTAGGGTGTTTGGTTGAACCCTGATATTTTCCAGTACTTCAAGAAAAGAGGAGTGGGAATCCTGGGGCATGGTGGGTGATCTGTAGCAAGTTACAGTTTGGATTGCAGTTTTGCCCAGAGTTAGTTGCACTTGGATATCCTCGGATGCATTATGCTGAGCAACTAGCCTGGAGGTGTGGATATCCTTAATGAATATGGACACACCTCCGCCTTTGGTGTTTTGGTCCAGGTTACATGGCCGAAAAGTGTGGTATGAGTTATAGCCTGGTAGTGCAGGGGTGCTCTCTGGAGCCTTGAACCAGGTCTCAGTCACTGCACAGATATCAGTGTTCTCCATTTTAAGGAGTGCCTCGAGTGAGTGCATTTTGAGATTTAGACTACTAGCATTGAGTAGCATTACCCTCAGTTTTTGCTTGCCTGTTCCTGTTATAGTGGTGAATTTGTTATTTGAACCTTGCCTAAAAAAGGCACTATAGAGGCAGCAAGAGCCTTAGCCAGTATCCAGAATCTCAGGGGTGACAGGTGCAGGCCATCTGTGGCAAAGCAGCGTTGTCTGTCGACCATGTCATCCCAAGCAGACAGATACTGGATCCACTTAGAAGGACACCAGAAGCTTAGCCAACTGTTGAAGTCAATCACTTTGTCCTTGTACTGCGGTATCATTCTGGGTGATTGCAGAATGTTACTCAGGGCTAGGGTCATACCTGCCTGGGCTACAAGATCGGAAAGCTCTTCCATGTCTCTTTTCATGTAGTCCAGGGAGGTATGTCTCAGGTCATTCACACCAACATGGACAATGACAGAGTCATATTTGTACTTGTTGTGGAGTGACCTGAGTGCATGGGTTATGTGGTGGAACCTGGCACCCAACGGGCAGCTGACAGTAACCTTCTCCTTGTTTAGCCTGGTGAGTGGGTCATCAGTGCGCCTGACTATAGAGTCACCTATGACTAGTGTGTTGGGTACATTGTTTTCCATTATTGACTGTGGTTGAGTGGCACACTGAATCTGTGGGCTATGTGTCATTTGGGTTGTGTTGTGGGATGGAGGTTGCTTGCGTTTCTGCTTCGGAGGTCTCTGTTGCTTTGACAGATTATTATTGAGAGCCTCTGCGAATGTTTTTGTGTTACTATGTGTGGATTTTGGTGGTGTAGATTTAGTGAGACTATGTGATGAGTGTGTTGTAGTACAAATATTCACCTTCTCCTCATGACTGTCAAGTTCAATCTTGGTTGGAGAGAGCTTTACCTCCAGTTTGGCTAGATAACTGCATCTCTCACAGGTTGTAGTGTTGGGTGGTAGGAGGAGAGGGTTGTCTGTGTACAAAAGGCAATTTCTACATTGCCTCAAGATGCCCAGATTCATCAGATAGACAGGGGAGAACACTGGGAGCTGATCCTTGGACATGCCTGAATAAAACACTGTTTTCCTCTAGATAAGTGAGGAACGTGAGTACAAGAGCTGTTTTTCTCTAAGCAAGTGAGAAAATAAGTACAAAAACTTTTTTCCTCCAGGTAATGAGGAAGATTGAGTGCTATAGTAATTAGTAGCTTATTTAGTGCTTACAAGTTCTGAACAAGTGCTGAGCATGAATAAGCAAATTTAAGTGCTAAAACTAAGAATCTGTATCTGCACTAGATGAGTTACAGGACAGAAACAAGTGCAAATGCAGGCTTTCAAATCAGAAAGTTGAGAGAGATGGACGAGATTGCCCAAACGGCCAATAACTACAGTTTCTAGGCCAGAACCACACTTATGTGGTAGACATGTTACTTAGTGCTTACCACTCCCACTGATAAGCTAAAAGGCTTCCCTCCAACACAGAAAGGCTTGGGGGGCTCAGAAACTTACATACACTCATGGATACAGCAAATCTTTATCTGGAACACTAGTTGCAGGAAAGGTAGGAAACAGGCTTACATTTTTTTTTTTACAGAAAAGTTGCAAAAACAGTAGTAAAAACAATTCACATGCAGTGCAAGCTAGCACACTTGAGTATGTAGCAATATTAGACCAAACACAGTTTAAAAAATGCAATTAAATTAAAAGGGACTAAAAGCAAGTACAGAAAGAGTTTATTAGGTAGAATGTGGTAAAGAGATGGGACTGGAGGAGTTTCCCAGATCAAACTTACAGTGGGGCGGGCAACTGCAAAAGCCACCAAATTTAAACTACAAACCAGAAATAGGGAGGGTGGGTTAGACAAAACAGTTTCAATAGAGATCTAAGCAACAACTAGCAATACAAACTCTAAAAAACAAAAATATATACTCAGCTCTGTATATTTGCAGATCAGTCTCTCAGAACAGTGAGACAACAGTTTCAACAGAGATCTAAGCAACAACTAACAAACTCTATAACCAAAAAATATATACTAAGCTCTGTATATTTGCAGATTGTCTGGAAGGCAGTCTCTCAGAATATAGGTTCCAGCAATTAAATGCAGGCTGTTACTAACAGGTCAAATTAAGTGATCCTTGAGTTAGATAACACACAAGCTGTAAAAACAGTTATACCAACTGAAGACACGGCAGAAAATGGGGGGACAGTTTCAACAGAGATCTAAGCAACAACTAACAGTAGAAACTCTAAAACCAAAAAAATACTCAGCTCTGTATATATATATATATATATATATATATATATATATATATATATATATATATATATATATATATATATACACACACGTGTGTGTGTGTCTGTTTGTGTGCATGTATGTGTGCGTGTGTGTGTGTGTGTGTGTGTGTGTGTGTGTGCATGAGTGTGTTTGCATGTATCTGCTTGTGTGTACCTTTACAGACACACACTTATAAAAATATATATATAAATAAGACACACTTATAATATATATATATTTTTTGATTTTCTTGTTTACTGTTACAGTTAAAACGTCAAAAATGTTCAACATTAAATGTTTGAAATAAGGTAAATACAAGCTGATCCAAGTACTTTGCCTTATAAAAAGAAAACAAAGGAGACCTTTAAAGTAGTTTATTGATCTCCAACTGATTTTCTTTGTTAATGTGAAATTGTGATCTCTGCCCATGCTTACACTTGCTGTCTTTTTCACTGATGCAGATGGATGTCCATGGGAATCAGTGTGTATACTATCAGCATTACTTATGCCATATTTGAAACAGCACAAGTAAAAATGGACTGAAATCAATAAAGACCGCTAAGAAAGCTCACCTGTGGAAAACTGTCTATGTAAAAGTATAATTGGATAATGAATCTCAAAAGTAGGACTGTGATTATTTTATTTGTCTGCTTAGGTAAAAACCAGAAGAGGTTTGCTTTATTCCATTTCATGAAACTAACTGCTCCTTTATCTTATTTATTTCACTGATAGCAATTGCTGCAGCTTCAATTTCTGTCATGATAATTTGCTGAAAACATGATAAAACATTTTCAAGCAAGTGTTGTCCTTAATGATCTCATTATTCGGTGCTTGGAGGTAAAGCATCTTTTCAAATTGTATTTTGAAACAGGATCATTACATTAACTCAATTTTGCTTTAAATCTGCCATATCAAGGAGGTATATAGTAATTATAGATTAATGGGCACACTGTAATGATATTTGAAAACAACTAAACCTCAAAAACAAGTGTCAAGCAAGCAACCATTTTAGAATCATAGACTTCAGTAGTTTGTTGCAAAATTGATTTTTACAAAGCTCCAGCAAATATAGCCAAGCACAGGTTGTATTAAACTGTATGTTCTAAGTGATTCAGCTAATTAATAAGCAATATGCAATTCTATACGTGTAGCAAAGATGCTACAATGATAGATGGCTAAGTCGGGTACACGTGTCTGATGTTCACTAAAATCCCTTTATTGTCTTTATTTAAAAAGTGAATTAGGTTACTAAGGTCTAGTCATAAGAACATAAAAAGAATAATCAGGGTGGAAGTAGCTCAGACTCAGTTACATTATACAATTTCTGAATATAAGGCTATATAGTAACTATTTAAGAGTATAGATTAAAACAGCAAATAACTGTCTTACTGAATATCTGTAATCTTAGAAATAAAATGAAGGCAGATGCTGGTAATATGGAAGACAATATTTTATTATGGATATTGAATATACAATAGAACGTCAGAAGTCACATATTTCTTTTTTTATCTATAACCTAATGTGCTAAAAATCTTATAAATAATAATAAAGAGTGATAGAATGGATTTAAGCATCTCCCATGTGTTAAACTGTATTAGAATGGACCACTTTATTTTCCTGAATTCAGGTCATTGTTCATATAACATTTCAAGTGAGAAGAATATCATTGAAGACTGTTGCACATAATACATGGCAAACAACACAAAAAGTGTCAAATGATCCTAATTTTTCCCTCATGGTCAAAGACTCTGATGCATAACTGCCTTAAGTATCTTATTAAATTATTCCACTAATCCTTCTATCTTTGGGTGGTACCCAGGTGTTCTTAGTTGTGAAACTCATAACAAATGACACATTGTCACTCAACTTACAGTCCCCCCATAAAAAGCATCCAGACAAGGTTATTCAGATATCAGCATGTTTCTGAGCAGACTTTCAAAATCTCAAGAAATTCTTGAATAGGACTCCTGTTTTTTGTGAGAATGACTAATGCAAGTAATAGTCTGGAAACTGCAATTAGCGAGATATATTAAAAGGGGAAGATGATTTTAGTAATGTAGTTCAGGCATATACTTTAGCAACAAATAAACTTTGTCCATTGGAGTACTCATATGCCATTGCAGAAAATGAATATTTAAGTATAGTGAGGGCTCTCCAAAATATTAAACCCTAAATGTTTGCAAGAAAACATATTGTACTTATAGATCTCAATCCTTTAAAGTGGTCACAGATGGACATTAATCAAAGTAATGAGCTAATCAACCTGAACTTTGGGTTCTGGTTCTATAGCATGAGGATCCAACAGAGCAGTGCTGCCAAAACTGTAAATGCAGGTGGTCCATCAAGACAAGAACAGATAGAGCATGTAAACATTCACTTCATCTAAGCTACGTTTCATGGATGTGTCTCAAAGAAGCTGACTTGAGTTCTGAAGGTTATGAGATAAATGTAAAAAGCTATATAAAGTTATGGTTGTTTTTGAAAGAAAAATGCAGTCAATATGCCAAATGTAAACCCTGTATAAAGCTTGCATTTGTGTTGTCCATTACAAATACAGCAAGTAGGTTAAATACAGAAACCTGAATAAAATGTGCAGTTTATTTTCAAGTAGAGACATTTTTGCAGCAAAAATGCAGCAGTGACATGGAAAGTAGAATTAGTTCATAAGTACATACTATCAGAGTTTATGTCTTGTTTAAAGCTTTGCTACCTTATTTGGGAATAAAACTTTCCACATGATGACTGAGGAAAGTCATTTTTATTTAAAACATTCACCCAAAAGGATCAAAACTTCTTTACTTAATGTAGAACGTGGTGTTAATCAGAAGACTGTGCTAACTAAATGTTTTCCACTGGTGTCTCAAATCTGAACTTCAGAGCTTGGCTCAGAAGTTGAGTCAGTTAATTGGAGTTTGTCCTTTCAGTAAGAAACGTTCTGAGAAGTGCTGTTAATAAGAGAGACTATCTGCTTCCATAATATGTGAGCTACTGCTTATAGACTCTGCTCCCTAGCTATTTGCAACTTAAAGACACACAGACAGAAAGATGAACTACAGTTAGCTTCAGTTGGCACACTGTTAGAACTAGCTAACTTACAGGCCACAACTAAAAATATCACCACCAGCATTATCTTGCCAATGCCCAGTAACTCAAAGGTGGTGTTCTATGATTCAGAGGCACAATAAAGTGGGCACAGAGCAATATTAAATTAGCAGCTTAATGTCATGTATATGAACTGATCTGTAATATTGCTTGACAAGACCATGCTTGTTTCCCCATCAACTTATGAAACATGGTTGGACTGGTACCTGCTCAAACACACACACACACACACACACACACACACACACACACACACACCCACACACACACACACACACACACACACACACACACACACGCTCACACAGACATAATCTCACAGACTCATAGACATCAAGATGGCTGTAATCATGTCCCTCCTTGTGCACACATGTTCTCCCTTCCTTACACACACATGGGAACATACACACAGAATAACATTCACACACACACACACACACACACACACACACACACACACACACACACACACACACACACACACACACACACACACACACACACACACACACACACACACACACACACACACACACACACACAAACCACTAAGGGCCCTTTCCTGCCACAGAAGTGAATGAGTACATGTCAAAAGGGCTACACTTTATTTGTTTAGTTGCCCCAGTGGCACAGTAGAAATATTCCCTGAATTGTTGTTTCCTTTTCTTTTTATGCCAGAGAATTTTCCAGGGAAGTGCATATTGATTATTTGCACTGGCCATGCCCCATGGACTGCCAAATTTGCATGTGCCCTTCACCAGTGAGACCACTACCATGCTAGAGACCAGTATTTTAATATCATTTTTGTTAAACAGTTGTTTCTGAATCAGTCATGATAACACATCACAATCCTACTATGAGCATGATTGTATAGAAAATTGTGTTTTTGAATCTCCAAGATAATGTTTTTCTAGTACTGCTTCCCTGTTTAAGCATTCTTATTTTACACATCTTTGTGCAAGTATATACTTGCCTGTACATTTAGTTTGCAAATCCATCAAATATTTTTCATAAATGAATTTCATTATTATCTTCCAAAAGCTTATGGCTTGTTAAAATTGAAAAAAAAAAAAACTATTGGATCTTTTTAGTAAATAATTAAATTATTGTATTTCAAAACTATAACAACATAAAAAAGTTATTTTTACATTTATATATTTACAAAATATACATATTTACATGCACATATCTACACTCTTCGTTTTTTTACTATGTATCATTTTTCTTATAATATCCTCATTGGTATTCTTCCATAATTAATCCCTACTCCTTCTTCCACAACCATAATCTAATTTTCAACAATGTGTTTGCCAAAATCCATATCCCATTAAATACAGTTTCATTTAGTCTTTCATTTAAAAAAAACACAGTACGTAAAATAAATTCTTTACCCTTCTCACATATTCTTTCTTCTTGTTCTTATAATATTCATATATCATATTCATATCTATATTATGTCATTAATATTTTCAAAAAAAATTCTTCACTCAACTTTTTCTAGAGATTCACTACCCTTTTACATTTCAAAAAGCATGCTTTGTTTTATTTTCCCTCCCCACAAAATAAAAACATTCATTCAGCTTTCTTTTACATGGAATATTCCCCTTTACTGTTAATTTATTTATTACCAGTCTCCATAGGAAATCCTAGCACTCTACGGTCTTCATGCATCACTTTTTCCTTAACTTAATGGTTTTAATCTTTTTTTTTTCTAATAAATTTTCCATGGATTTATATAATAATGTTGTTTCATCATATTACTATGCTTTGTCCTTCTATATGTCTATATATCATCAGTTTTGATTTTCCCTATTAGTATTTTTTATGTTTAATTTCTTTATTTACATAACCTTTTTCTTATCATCCTCAGCTCCCAGAACTGTTTACTTATATTTAAACACTCTCACTAGTAATTTCTCATGTTCTTCCTTTACCAACTTTAATACTCATTGTATAAGTTTAAAGAAGCAGAATAAGCATCTGGATTTATTAACCTCACTCCCCATTTATCTTTACTCATATACAACACTTTGCTTTTCACTGGGTTTAATCTTGAACCCCAGTATGAAATAAAACATCAATAACACATTTCCTTTTTATATTTTTCTGGCGTCATATAAACATTTGACATAAATTCTATTTTTTCCATTAATGCAGAATTCACCAGATAAACCTTTCGCTGAATGCTAATCTATTTGTCCTCCAGTGGTGACATACTTATATACTAGTTGCGGTGTGTAACTAGTGGCTCCCACAGCTTCTAGTACATGTGCCTAAGCTCAAGGAACTGTAAGATGCCATTGTTTCTACTGTGGGCATTTGTGTATCATACTATAGCTTTTATAATGATGGTATATTCCTTAATGAGTTGAAGGGTTTAGGTCAAGTGTCCCCTAGTCCGCTGTTGACTATCTAACTGAAAGCTCTATGTTTTTCATGGCATTACCCGCAATTCTAATTAGTTCCCAAACTTAGAATAAGGCGACATCTAGAATATATATGGGAGAAGGGTTTCAATTTGAGCGCTAGCATATGATGAGAACTGTGGGCCCATTTTCATAGTGCACCCTTTACTTTTTTCTTTACTGTAACTAGATTCTCCACTTCTGTTAATTGCTTTTAAAGAAGCATTCTCAGGATTTTAATTACAAGGGGAGAAGGGTTTCTACTTGAGTGCTATTATGTGATGAGTCCCATGAGCCTATTTACATAGCACACTTTTATTATTTTTATTATTTTTAATAAATGGAAGTAAATTCCCTTGTCTGCTAACTGTTTTTGGAGAAGCATTCTCAGGATTTAATTACAAGGGTTATAACTTAGCACTAAGTTACAAGGAGAGAGCCCAGAGGTTAGTTCCCTAGTGCAACAGTATTGGATTTATGCCTAACTGAATTGTTAACTTGGCGATTCTCAGGGCACCACCTGAGAAACCTCTATTTGCATGCCATAACCTTCAATTGATCTCTAGTTCTAGGGCTTAAAATGGATTAATGCTGTAGACCACTTAGTGCACAAAATTTAAAACTCAAACTCTGTTTCAGTCATAGGTTTACTGTCACATGATAGCGCGGTGTGTGCACAGTATCTTTTAACCTAGTAGTACTTAATGGTACCTGATGATTAATTGAGATTTATTGTTGTTTTTAACTGCTGCCATGTGCTCATTTTATGTCTTGCTGTAAATCTAATGTAAACCTGGAATAAGTTACTATAAGAGCAATGCTTTTCACTGAACAGCTATAGCCTAATATTACCTTGTATCTGAAATTCACGGGAAGTGTGCTATTTTTATATGTTGAACTCAGAAATAGTATTGTTTGATGGCTGCAATAGTTTTGCCTTTAAGATAGTAACATGTGTTTTTCAGGTTAGTCTTATAGCAAATTTCATATTCACTGCCTGACTCAGTGTTTACAGCTTCTTTCCTAACAATGAGACTAATCTAGTTATTATAATCTCTGCCTTCACTGCTTTCTTACCTAATAAATGTATATATATTTTTTTCCTGCTTATCTGAAATTACCTGTACCCTTAATTCTAAGTTACTGTTTGTCTATATTACATATTTGTCTCTCTCTCTCTCTCTCTCCTATATTCTACCCAGCTCTCCAGCCTGTGTATCCTGTTCTAAGAATTAAGAACCTACCCCACCTTATTTACCTGCTGTGTTACCCATAAACCAAGGACTACTGCCATAAAATCTCTTCACTCCCACCATTTCAAGGAACAAGAAAGTATGTGGTCTCCTACAACTGATAGTTAAGCCTTACTTTGTCAATAGTATTTTACAAAGGCTTAAAACACACTTCCCAGCCAGGTCAGCCAGCAGCCATATCCTTTCTGCACTCTGTAACCTACATAACTCTCATTCTTTTCCCTTATTGTCCCCTCATCTAATCCTCTTACAGCTCCTACTGTATTCCTAGTCCAGCTACCCCCTTAGGAACTACTGTCACACATATCCTCGCCCACTAGGTGGCACCATTATCTAGCTTTTTCTTTTTTTCTATGTCTATCCCCCTCCTTTTCGGTTCTACTTAACAGCCTTTTTTCCCCTAATCTTGCTCTTCATTCTATCCCACTCTAACCTCCTTCTTTCTCTATAGCTACCAAGTTTTTTTTCCTACTATCTATTACTGAGTTACTATCCCCTTACTCATCCCTTCTTTACATACCTTCAGCAGTCAGTATTTCACAGATTGTTTCTCTAGACCTTCATCCCTCACTTGTCTCTTCCCGGTCCATTCGCCCTGCAGGCTCACTCCACTCCCCTACCCTACCCCCAAATTCCACCAACCCCAGTGCAGCTGACCTTATACTTCCCTAGCCACACCCCAACCCTCAGCAACCAATCAACCACCTCCATCGCCCTTATCACTTAACAAGTGTTGCCTTCTTTTGTTAACCCAATCTGTTTCACAGTTAACTATCCCTCTCCCAGCCCCACCACACAGCTGGTCTTCAGTTCTGCCAGTTATCTTAATCTCCTCATTTCCCTTTACCCCTCATTATGTATAGCCACTTCTGGTCAACACACCTGAACAGACTTCACCTGTCGATTGAGCTAACCTTTCTATTGATATTTCATGTCCTAACTTGTTATGAATCTCTAACCTTTGCTAAATTTCAACACCCCCTAAAACAAACAAGCCCACTCACTCCTATAACCTCTCTAACACACAGCAGCATAGCATCTTCTTCATCCTACCTTCTACCACAGTTTCATAGACTAACCTATATTAAATATCACCAATTGAGAAAAGCAGACCCTTCTCTCTGTAAACTTATCAAACTATCATTTAACCCTCATAATTGTTTACTGCTACATGGTGACATCCACCCCAACCCTGGTCCTAACTACACTACCCTTAATACTTCTCCAGCAAATATTTCTACTCTTCTCTCACTCCCAAAAAGCTCAGACTCCCTACTTATAGGTCACCTAAATATACGTAGTGTCAATAATAAAATAACCCAGCTACATGCCCTATTAGACACCTATTCCTTTGACATCATATGCCTCACTGAAACTTGGCTTAAACCCACAACTAAAGACAATGACATTGTCCCATTGTCCCACCAGGCTATAACAATTTCAGCCATGTCTGTCTAAATAAAAAGGTTGGTGGGGTAGCAATACTGTTCAAATCTGAAGTGAAGGTCACAGAACTAGATACCCATCCACCACCACCAAATAATGTTGAAATTCTAGCCTCTAAACTCCAAATTAATACAAAAAAGCTACATATATTATTTGCTCATATATCCCCCCAGGTCATAACATCAGTACTCTAGAAAATACCCTCAGCTGGCTGTCCATGTCCCTACCACAAGAAACCATATTCCTTGGTGATTTCAATGCCAACTCAACTACTCATATAAACCTCTTTGGCTTCCTGCAAACCATTATGTTCCCTACCAGAACCCACAAACCTAGCAAGAAACAAACCATATTAGATTGGATACTAGTTAATAGTAACCCCCATGGCTATAAAACAGGTATACTCCCCGACAACATAAGTGACCACTCTCCTACTTTCATTACTAGGCAAAAGACCCACTTTCACAATCAAATAGCATTTAGAACTACTAGAAACAAGATAGACTTCAACCCAGAAAACTTCCAAGCTGAGCTCAAAGCCTGCAATTGGTCACCCCTAAAATACCTACCTCTTGACAATGCAGTTTCTTTCTTTAACAAAAAAAGTTGCAAATCCTAGACTTCCATGCTCCCACCTGCACTATAAAAATTAAAAACAAACCAGCTCCCTGACTCTCTAAGGACACAAGGCTTAACATTCAACTAAGAAATAAACTCTGGTCCAAATGGAGAAAAACTCAAAACCTTAATGACCACCTTAACTTTAGAAAACTTCGTAATACCACAAAAAAAAAAAACTATATTCCTTGAGAAAAAAAACTACTACCTCAAATTCCAACAGACCCAACAGTAAAACCCACAAAAGTTCTGGTCAGGAATTAATAAACGACTCCACCCCGGACAGTCCAAAACACCCACACCCTCAAACTTAACTCAAATTTCTCCCAACCAAATTGCTGACACCTTTAATAAATTTTTCTCTGAAACTGTGCAATCACTAGCAAATACCTTACCACCTGTCACCACCACCAAACTATCCTCACTAACTGACTTGCCCCTAACCTCCAGCCTGTTCCATCATCTCTCATACACTCCTTACTTCTCAAACTTAAACCATGTACACCATCAGCTGACCTCCTTCCAGCTGAATACCTGCAAATTGCAGCTGCTGTACTTGCCTACCCTATTTCTATCTTAATAAACAGAACCATTTCAGAATTCTATGTCCCATACATCTGGAATGTCTCAAATATTATCCCCTTGCATAAAGGAGGTACCTCAAATGACTTATCAAACTTCTGCCCCATAGGCCTCCTCTCTCCTTTAGCATAAATTATGGAGAGATGTATCCACCATAAATTACTGCATCATATCCTCCAAAATGACCTACTAGTGGACTGCCAACATGGTTTCAGACCTTACCACAGTACTACAACTGCTCTTCTATCCTTTGCAGACTGCATTAATAAAAATAGGAATACAAATATGCTATCTTTTGCCCTTTTCATAGACCTCTCCAAGGCCTTCGATATGGTTAACCACCAACTATTGTCAGGGATACTTAAATCACTTTCTCTTGATTCTAAATTAGTACAATGGTTCCAATCCTATCTGGAAAACAGAAAATAAGCAGTACTATGGGACAATAAACTAGCCTCTCAGCTTCCAGTCACCCTTGGAGTCCCACAAGGATCAATTCTTGGACCACTCCTTTTTACTATTTTCATTAATGATCTGAAAACTTCCTTTCCCCAAGCTACATGTATACAATATGCCGATGATTCAACTCTGATATGTGCCGCATCTTCTTCAGCAGAACTCCAATCCAATACACAAACAGTCTTTACCTTAGTAGAAAACTGGTTCCATTAAAGATGTCTCCTCCTCAATCCAAAAAACTAAATTATTACTTTTTACTCCCACACAGAAATCCCCCCCTATAAATTTCATAGTTACATCAAACAATGACACAGAAATTGCTCCCAACACCACCAGCAAACTCCTGGGTGTAACAATTGACAACAATCTCAACTTTAACACACACATTAATGCAACTATTAAATCAGTTAATTGAAAACTTGGATTCCTTTATAGGATCAAGCCCTTTCTCACAGCCTCTGCTAAGTTTTCCATTGCTCAGACCTACCTCATTTCCACCCTTCTCTATGCCTCCCCTATCTATACTAACTTTTCCAAAAGCAACCTGAATAAACTAGCAACATCCTACAACAACATAGCTAAATTTGCCACTGGTGACCCCTTTCGTACCCACCATTGCCAGAATCTTAAACTTCTCAAGTGGCTGGAAGTTCACAACCAAATACTTTCCCAGCAACTCACTTTTATCCACAAGATCATACACCATCCTACTAATGCTCCAATACTCTGTAACCTCTTTAACTCCTATAAAAATCTACCAACCCTAAGATCCGCAAAAAAGCTACAAGTAGCCACCATAAAATCCAACAACAAATCCGGGGACTGCCTGTTCTCAAATGCTGTTGGCAATATTTGGAACAGACTTCCTGGAGAAATAACATCCCTGACTTCCACCAACCTTTTCAAGAAAAATTTGAAAATCTTCATTAAAAGCCAATGACTCTGCCCCTGCTCTAATCCTGACTGATACTAATTATCCAATTTGTCTACATACTTCTCAACTAAAAAACTTTTTTTTCTGAAACGTCTCTATGCTCTACTCTGTATTGAATCAAACAATTCTGTTTGACTGCATGTTTGACTGCCCTATTGTCCTAAGGAATCTCTTGTACTGTAAATGTTTTTGTTATATTTTTCTTGTACTGTAAATGTTTTTGTCATATTTTTCTTTTAATACATCTGTAAAATAACAATCTGTCTTCTATTTGTAACCTTATAACTGATTTGAATTCAGCCAGTAAGGTCATCCCCAAGATAAAGAAGAGATTGAAGTGATACATTTTTTGATGTACTTAAATGGCAAATCTGGGTATTCCTAAATATAGCTATATATTTAAAATATACTTTCATTTGGGGTTTAATTTTGATATTAATTGAAGACTGTCTCTTCTGATTGGTGGACAATGAAATATGTAAAGGTTTAAAAATACTTTGTTGTATTTTAAGTTTTGAACCAACAGAAGGCACTAGCTAAGGTGCCAGTTTGTTTTGCAATGATTGAATAAATTGCTTTCTAAGATTTGCTAAGACCAAGTAGTGCCTTTAAACATTAAATCTAGGTATCTCTAGCTATATTCTGGTGTTTGTGTAACCATGCTGCTAAAGCAGTAGAACAAGGAAGTTAGCGCTTGATGAAGATTTATTTTCTCCATTTGTAAGACTGGGGTTGATACTGTGAATTATCTTAATACAAGCATTTTTTATTGTAAAGAATATGTATGTTGACCTTACTGTAGTGTTAATATGTTCAGTACTGCTTTAACTTGTAGGTAACAATATCTTCACTTTCATGAACTATTGGCAAAATTATGATAGTAATAAGCAAACAACATTGCCTTTAATCTTGAATTCATTGTAGATTAGTCTGTCAGAAGAAAGCCACAGTTTGACTCTTTTGGTTGACTTTTCAAATCCTTTTCAATATCTGGATGTACAATGGTATATACAGCATAACATATCTATCAGAATGATTGATCAGTTAGACTTTTCCACACTTTTTCTATTTACCTTTTCAAGAAAGGAATACAATATTAAGGGGGTCATGCATGAAGCACTGGAAGACACACGATTGTGTTCTGATTAGGACAGTATGTCATACAGTTTTGTTTTTATTGAGTAGTCATAGAGGCAGGCTGACATTTTGTTTACCATTTGGGTAGGATGGTCAAATTAACTCTTGCCAGCCATAACCGAAGCTCATTGAGCAGATAACAAACTAAAATGGAAGATATCATATTGAAAATAGACAAATGGATATACAGACATTGTAAATTAAACAAGGCAATAATTGTCACAAAATAAATACCACACTGAAAGAAGTCAATACCGCAGAACAAAGCAATCACATTGCAAACAGTTGTCTTATAGATATTTACATGCAGTATATACAGACATTATGAACAATATATACAGAGTTTTTTTTTGGAGTATAATGTATGGACAGAGTCAGAGCTATTAGAATTATAATCATAAGGCAAATACATTAACTTTCATTTTTGAGTTGTTTTTGCAGTTTTTTAAATTCTTTTATAGTAGAGAGTGGTGTGATTTCATTAGGATAGCAGTTCAAGCTAGTGGGCCCTTAGCATGAAAAGGGTTTTTGCTTAGTTAATTTTGGAATTGAGTTTAAATGAGAATAATTTAATTATCCCTGCTATCTCTTGGAGAATAAGAATGTTCTCTGAAGGTTCCCCGAGTGTTACTTTGGTTCAAGATAGTGGGCAATACCCTCATTTTAGTATTTTGAAGATGAGACAGCTCAGAGGAATGTTGGACCTGCCAAGTATGGAGAACCAGTTAACTTCTTAGGTCACAAGAATGTGTATTTGATTCAGTAAGCAGTGCATTCCTAAAGTTTGTATCATCTACAGTTTGTAGCCTTTGCGTACTGTGAGATGAATTAATAGTAAGGCCAGATGGTACTCAGGTTTGGGGAGTAGAACATTCTTAGCAATGGCTAATCTACCTTTTGGGGTTAGCAAATGTGATATCTTATACAATAGTTTATTTGTGGGAGTACTTTATTGGTGATATTGCCTTTGTTGTAAGTGGGAGGCATCAAATGTAATACCTAGATATTTATATTCAGTATGGTGCCATTCCCAGATTGTGAGCCGAGTCTAGTAGGTGACCTTACTAGCTGTACTATCTTTAATTGTTTTCTAGTTGCCTGCCATCTCACCCAATTCCATTTAGATTAAAGTCTACTAATAAGACATTATTTGAGGGATCACATCTGGGAAAATGTTGGCTACTGCTTGTTGGGTTGAAATGATTGTTGATGGAGGTGGGACTGTATGTTGAAACCACATGAATATTTGTGTGTATTCCTAATTTTACTTAGCAGGATACCCTTTTAGGTGCACTGTAATTTGTAATGCTGCAATTGGAGGATTTGGTGACTTTTTAAATAGAGGTTTTGTTTTATTAGCAAAATTACACCTCTACCAGGGTGAAGGCAGTGCTGTAGGTTAGAATGTTTTATAAAATTGCATTGAACAAAGGATGAAGGGCAGAAGTTGTCCTTCATACAAGTTTTAGCAATAGCCATGCATGTAGCTAACCATGCTTTACTGGTTGTTCACTTGTTATTTATATTGCTCATACTGATACTTGCTATTTTAATGTATTTATTTACTTGTGCTGTTGTTGGTCTGTAAGCTGTTTATTGGTATGTGGTTAGTGTGGATATCACTAGCTATAAAAAATTTAAAACAGCATAGTTCTGTATGGAAAGTAACAGTTAATGATTTGTTATACAGATGGGTATTTTGTAGGACATACAATTGTATTATATTTTGTCTGTTGTTAGTATAAGTAAGCATGTGTAAATATTGTCTAAGATTTGGAGGAATGCTAGTTGTAAAAGTGAAGGAGGAATCAATGTTGATGGTCTGTCAGTGAGAGATATTAACAGGAAAGTTGTCACAGTGCCAAAGAGAGGTTGACAGCATTTGGATGGTGTAGCGAGTGATGATATGAGATGGGACATAGTGAGTCATTTAATGTACTAGACTTATACAGAGGATCGAATAGTGAGAGGGTAATGAGTCAGGACAACAGTGGAGTTGTTAAGGTGAGGTAAGAGATTCAGAGGCTTGGGAATCTTATGATTTGAGGTGTATGTCTTGATGTGTGGATGACTGACAGTTTTAGAAAGAAAAGGTAGCATCCTACCATCCATTAAAGACTCTCAGAAGTGTTACAAGGAGATTATAGGACTGATTCAGTTGCTAGCAGGAAGTGTATAAGAGGACTGTAGGAGTCTGTCTACTGATCAGATTTTCAGGAATGTTAGGAACAATTATTAATATAGTGTTTAGAGAATTAGGAACATAAGAAATTTGTAGCTATCTTGCATGAATGTTAGTTGAATTAAGAGGAAAACTAGGAGCCTCAAGGCATCCAGAATGTACAGAAGTTGTAGGAAATAAGCACGTACCTACCACAAATGTTAGCTAAAGTAGAGAGACAGTTTGTGCTCTGTCTAAAACTAGGGCTACTGAAGGGCCTTTCAGAGTGTACTGCAATAGAAAGGTAAGCCAGCTACAACCTATAGTGTCTGAAATTAGAGGGTCAAGGTTGTAGCCTGTCTGCTGCATAGACTTAATGATGAAGTAAAGGTAGAAGGGCTTTCCATACTATAGTGAAATAGCAGGAGAAGTGGAAACTAGCTGTCACCAAGATTGCCAGATATGAAGAGTCAGATTGTGACCTATCTGCCACATAGGCTCTTGAAGGAGAAGTGGTAGATGGGCCTTCAAAACTGTACAGAAGTAGAAGAAGTTTGCCCTACTTGCCATTTAGGTTAAAAAGAACAGTACTGTGGGCTAAAAACTGGTTAGAAAGTAAGATAATTTGAACTTACCTACTGGTTAGGTTAACAGAAATTAGAGAGAGAGACAGAGCAGTATGAGCTAAGAAGTGGTTAGTAAGTTAAGGTGTATCAGTTGAAGGTTTGGAAAAGGTGGTTTAGATTAAAGAATATATTATAAGTCCTAAATTAAATGGTAGATTGAAGGGAACTGGGATTCATATTGTGACATGAGAGAAGATAGAAATAGTGGGTGTAGAGTTTTCATGGTAGTAAGTGATTAGTGGTAGTGATTGGTTTTAGGGTAGAAATGAGGACAGAGGATGTGATGTAAAGCTGTTTGAATAGGTCTGATCACTGAAGTATAAAGGAAAAGATATGTGAATGGGTGGAGATGGTAGTAGTGTGGAGTGCCAACCAAAGTCATGCTTGCATGGCTGAGCAGAGTGGGGCTAGCCAGTCAGACTGAGAAGCCCTGAAAAAAGGCTGTTGCTTTTGGCAAAACCTAGGCAGTCTTCTTGATTTTTAGAGCTCCGAGACATCAGCATGTATGTATATGAAATCAAAATAGGCAGAATAAAAGTACTGTGTCAGAGTTATTCAGGCAGAAGGCAGTGATGGGATAATTATAATCCTGTCATGTAGCCACTACCTGTACTGTGCCAACCCAGCAATAAGTAGCCGAGAGTTGGGAATAAGCAAAAGGAGTATAATGGGGATTAACTGTAAGAAGGGTTTCACTTCTAGAAAAGTAGATGCAAATGAGTTAGCATATAGAAAGCAGGTGCAAAGACAAGGCAGATGTGAGAGTAAAAAAAGGTGGTGGAGTAGTTCTCCTATATTCTTCTTCCTTGCTAATTACTCCTTACAGCAAACCTATTCCAAAATTTAACAACGCTGAATTACTCCTCACTCTCCTACAAGTTAATAAGCACAAACACATATGTCTAGCATCCCTCTATATCCCCCCAGGGGATAATATTTCCACACTTGAAAATATCCTCTCGTGGCTCTCAAACAACATCAGCAATGAAACCATAATACTAGGAGATGTAAATATTAACTGGGCCTCCATCCAGTCTCCAACCAACCCTCTCAATATCAACCTATATAACTTTTCCCAGCTAATCAACACTATAACACATCCATCAAAAAAACCCTCTTGTGGCACCATTCTTGACTGGATTCTAGTGTCACATCCCCACTATTTTTCAGACAGTGGTATTCTTCCCGACCCTCTTAGCGATCATATGCCTATTTTCACTCACCGACTCCCCTGTATCTCATACCGCACCCACAACTACATCACTACCCGCAATGACAAAAACTTTAACCCATCAACCTTCTTATATTCCCTAAAAATAATTAACTGGAACAATCTAAGGACATTACCCTTAGAAGATGCAGTTGCTCACTTCAACTCTACATTCTTAGAAATACTTGACTCCCAAGCCCCTCTGAGAACAAAAAGAATAAAAACAAATTCTGCCCCCTGGCTAACCAAAACCACACTATCAACCATGCACCTTAGAGACAAAGCCTGGGGACTCTATCTGAGAAATAAGACCCCAGAACACCATATTGCATACAAAATCCTTCGAAATAAAGTAAAAAAGCTTATAATCTCTGATAGACAACAATACTTCCTTACACTCCAAAACAATAATAAAACTAATCCTCAAAGATTCTGGAAGGGGATCTCTATCCTCCTTAACCCTAGAAAACCACACACCCCAACCCCAGACCCAAATAGCCCAGACTTAGACTTAGCTACACAGTTCAACTCCTTTTTCATTGATTCTATTAGCAAACTCACCTCCTCCTTCCCGTGCTCCACCTCACTATCTAATACACCCCCACCCTCTCCCACAAACAATCCTCCCCTCATTACCACTTCTTCCTCATTCTCATCTACTCACTGTCTATCTTCCACCTCATCCTCTACTCTAACCTCCTCATCACCCATATCATCCTCAAATTCTCTCTCTCCCCACTCTTCTCTATTCTCATTAAAACCTATACCCACTTCCACTATAAAGAAACTCCTTCAGAAACTGAAGCCATGCACTAACGCACCTGATAACATTCCCTCTTACTTCCTAAGTATAGCTGCGGAAGCAATTGCCTATCCCATAAGCATTCTAATCAACCGCTCCATCCATGAATGCACAGTGCCCCAAGTCTGGAAGCAAGCCTTTATCATCCCTCTGCATAAAGGAGGCAACAACTGTAACGTCAACAACTTCCGACCTATTGCTATCCTGTCCCCCATTTCTAAACTTCTGGAAAAGTGTGTCCAACTTCAACTCCTACCACATCTCTTAGATAATAACCTTCTAACCCCTACACAACATGGTTTCAGGCCAAATCATAGCACTATGACAGCCCTCCTGTCCTATCTTGAGACTGTTAATACGGCACACGACTCTGGCCACATTGTCTCTACCTTACTACTTGACCTCTCCAAGGCCTTCGACACTATCTCACACAGTCTGCTCTTAACCAAACTGCCAAAACTTAACCTCTCTCCCTCCTCCATAAATTGGTTCTCCAGCTATTTGTCAAATAGATACCAAGCTGTAATATGGAAAAAGGCCACTTCCTCTTTCCTTAGTACCCCCACTGGTGTTCCCCAAGGATCTATTCTTGGTCCCCTTCTTTTTAATATATTTATAAATGATTTCCACAAATCCATTCCATTTGCAAACATCATCCAATATGCAGATGATTCTACCATTATCTGCTCTGCCACCTCTTCCTCTCTGCTCCAAAAACTTACTCAAGAAGCTTTTTCAATTACTGAAATTTGGATGAAAATAAATCACTTAGCACTCAATGCCTCCAAAACAAAACTAATGGTATTTACCCCCTCTAAAACCACTTCCTTCAATATAAATACTTTCTCGATTACCAGCCAAAATAACTCACCCCTGGAACTGGTGTCTGAAACCAAGTTACTAGGTGTTCAAATTGACAACCGGCTTAATTTCAATTCCCATCTACAACTAAATATTAAAAAAAACCATCAAAAACTAGGCATGCTCTACCGTCAGAATCAGTACCTTACAAGCTCCTCCAAAATCACTCTTGCTTCCTCCTTTCTTATCCCCTCCCTTCTCTATGGGGCTCCATTGCTGACTAATCTTCAGACCTCTCTAAAAAAACAGCTTTCCTCTTGCTATAACAAAATCGCTAAATTCACTAACAGCCACAGGTCCTCCACCCACCACTGTTCCTCTCTCCAAAAACTAAATTGGCTTGAACTACCTAACCATCTCATCTATACACAGCTGACTTTAGCTCATAAGCTCATTCTCAACCCCTCTCTTTGTCCCTCCCTGTCTTCTGCCTTTAAAATGCACCTACCAAATAGAGTCTTAAGATCTAACAATCAAAACCTACTAGAAGTTCATAAACCATCTCATCCCCCAGGCAAAAACTTACTATCCTTTAACCTAGCCCGTCTCTGGAACTCACTCCCACCATCCATTCGCACCACCTCCAACCATTACATGTTCAAAAAATCTCTTCATACACATCTAAAGTCCCAATGGGAATGTTCTTGCTCCCACCCCTCATAAATATATGATATCTTATCCTCCTTTTACGCTCATGATACTTAACTTTACCTAACTAAGCTTATGTTCCTTCTGAATAACTACTCTGTATATGTAAAACAACGTCACTTTCTCAGCATATTTACTTCACATTAACCCTCATTAGATTGTATTGTTTTGAATGCTTCCTGAATTTTGAGCTGAAATGTTTTTTCTTTTACTCTTGTATAAATTATTATTAGCAATCTTTTGTATGTACCTAATCTGTCTGTTTTGGAGCTTTTCTCCCCAGGACTCCATTGAAAACGGGTTCTTTTTGGCCCAATGGACTATCCTGGTAAACCAACTGCAAATAAATAAATAAATAAATAAATAAATAAATAAATAAAAAGACAATGTTTTACAAGTGACTTTTGACATGTGAACAAGATGAAGGGGTTACAGTAGAAACAGCATTTGAGAAGTAAGAAGAGCTTTAAGAGCAGAACTGAAAGTAATATTGGCTATTGTGTTGTCCAGCTACTCTGAGGCTCCAAGGTGAAAATGTATATGATAACAATAGCACTTGTAAGTAACTGGTATATTACTTATTTTAATCATGCAGGAGAGTCTGTTGTTATTCGTAGTCACCTTACTTTGTTTCTGATCTTCTTTCAGCTTTTCCCAGTTAAGGGTCACCACAGCAGATCATTTGTTTGCTCATGATTGACAGTGGAGTTTTACGGTGTCGAGTTGCTAGCCTGGCACCCAACCTTCCAAAGAAGGCACACACTCACACCTAGGGCCAATTTGGAGTGTCCAGTCCACCTACTGCATCTCTTTGGGATGTGGGAGGAAACTGGAGAACCCGGAGGAAACCTATGCAACCACAGAGAGGACATGCAGACTCCACACAGAAGGCAACCCAGCTGAGAATCGAACCGGAGAACCTCTTGCTGTGAGGTGGCAACACTAACCACTGCACCACTATGGCTGTTTGTTTCTGATACAGTTCTAAAAAACTGTTTATTCCCATGATTTTCTTAACTGCAGACAGGAGAGTGGTTTGTGGTTTTCACCTTTTAGAGTAGTGTTGGTAAAGGCTTGGACCGCAACATGATTTAAAAAAAGACAGGCAAGTATTCAGGCACCATACAACGTATTTAAAAAAACATACATATAATATTACATGCTATCAGGCCTTTATAGTTTTGAATACAACTAATAGACCTTTGTACAACATTTAAATACTGTCAGGCTTTCACAGTTTTGAAAACAGCAGGCTTTTAACATTTTGAAAATACCTAGTAGACTTTATCAAGCTTGTAGCCTTTACATATATCCTGAACATGTATGTACATTTATCTGTTAGCAGTATGGAAATTAATCCCTTTCCTAAAGGGTGCCAAACATTGGCATGACTTGCAAAATTAAGGAAGTGCTTTCCAGAGCAGTACTACTGCCATTTGGAAGATTTGAATTTGAACAAAGACCCAGATTATTTTGATGTTAAAATTTGGTGTGGAGAATTCAATTGAGTTAGGTATTATATGATATTACCAGATACTACTCACTACTCTGAAGATAAAAAGATGTAAAAATTACAAAAAATATCATATGTGATAGGACAGAACTTTGTGAAAAGATATTACAAGGTGCAGCGCATAAAAGCTATAAGGAGTTGTTTAAGTAAAGACATTGTAACACCACAGCAATTAACAACAGAGTGTAAAAGTTAAATACTTCTCAATTGATTTGTAATAAATTCATGTAAAATGTTGACTCTATGCAATCAATGCACATAGAGTTATGCCTATTATCTACATCAGCAATACATACTTTATAAACACATTGGGCTATATTTGATTGCTGCATACAACAAAATAGAGAGAGATAGAAAATCTATACCACCCAAGCAGAGCACTACATTGTAATCACAGGTAAATAGTACTCAACCTTACACAGAAAAGGACACTTAAACAGTGTAACAGCGCAAAAGTGTTAGAACCCTATTATAACCATTATATCCTTTTTGTACTAGAGAAGCAATAGTAAAACATGCAGAACAGCTGTTTCCCATGATTAAGTAACACTATGCTATCCAATCAAAGTTTGTACAACAACAGATGGTTGAGTTTCACAACCCTGATGCTCATATACAACTAAACATTTAGTAGTGTTTTCAAAGGCAGAACAAAGAATTAGGTTCATAGGTGTGTACTAGGCTAATGGCCCTAGAGCCTTTACAAACCTAGCCCAAAATAAATTGCCCAGGCACCGTGCCACCCAGTGTTAGTTCACAGTGCCCGTATACAGTAGGGTAACTGGAATGATCCCTGGAGTGAACTTTTTTTTATCCATCCACTCGTCAAGATTTCTCTTGAAGAGGGCCAGCAAGATGCTCTGCTTGACATGAATAGGAAGCTTATTCCAGAGTATGGGCAATCTTTGGGAGATGAACCTGTTCTCCAGCATGTTCTGTTAATTGTGGTAAAGAGGTTATGATCTTTGGCACATGTGTCGTGGGGGGGATTTGGATTTCTTTAGGTGTAGCATTTCAAGTATGGCTGGGTTGGACATGGCTTTGTAAGTCAAGCAGAGATCACCTCTAAGTTTGAGATAAGAGACTGAGAACAGCAGAAGTTTTTTGAGTCTGTCCATCCATATAGGACATGTGTTTAAGGCCTAGGATCCTCTTTGTGAGGTACGTTTTTGGCCTCTCCAGCTGTTGTAGGTATCTGGTCAGGTGCATGCCAAACAGGGCAATATATTCAATGATTGATCTAATGAGGGATGAGTAGAGAGGGATGATGACCTCTTTCTTCCTGGATGCAAAACCTTTGGTTATAAGATGTGCCATGTAGAAGGACTTTCTGATCACAGTGGCAATATGGTGGTCGAAGGTGAGGTAGCTGTCGACCTGGGTGCCCAGATCCCATATGGCCCTTCAATGTTAAGTGGGCTCCCATCAATGTGGTAATTCATGGGAACTGAGTTTTTTTCCAAAGGACATGCTAACTCATTTTTTGGCATTAAGCTTCAGGCCATGGTTCTGACACCAGTCATTGGTCTCAGAGAGGCCCTTTTGTAGGATGTTGCATAACTTGGGGAGTCGATAATGACTCCTAGCTTGCAGCCATAAGTGAACTTGGTCAGCCAGAGTCCTTCTGTGTTTGTCTACACTTCAGAGAAGTAGATGCCAAACATGAGAGGACCCGGGACTGAGCCCTGTGGGACTCCACTTGTGACTGGTTGGCAGTCTGACTTGGAATCTGCAACTTTCACTCTGTGGGTCCTGTCTGTAAGCCAATTTGCAACCAACCTAGTGATGTAAGGATTGATGCTTAGTTTGGTGAGATTATCAATGATACCTGAGTGGGGAATGGTATCAAAGACCTTGGTCCGGTCGAGGTAGGCTGTACCCTCATCCACAGCCTTGGTGGCTGCCGCGAAGAAGTCATCCAGGTTCAGCAGGCAGGATCTCCCCTCAAAAAAGCCAAACCCTGTGGGGTCAAGAGTTTGGAGATTGCCTATATCTTTGTTAAGCAAGTCCATGATGATGCACTCCATAGCTTTGCATGCCAGACTCATCAGGCTAATGGGGTGATAGTTCCCAGGGTCTGTAGTTGCTCCCTCCTTATGGAAAGGGATGACTGTAGCAATGTGCCATTCATTAGGGACAAAGCCTGAGGTAAGGCTGTGACTGAACAGGGCACACAGATGTGGTGCCAGTTCATTTTGTAGCTCATGTAGGACACAGCCATGGATATTATCAGAGCCCATGGATGCTGTATCCCTGGCTTTAGACAATGCAGCTTTTACCTGTACCACAGAAATGGTGGGTACCAGGCTTTCTTCTGGTATTGTGATAGGGCCAAGTATATATGTAGTAAGTAGGTATTGTGACAGGTATTGTGATTGAAATGAACCCTTGTGACAGATCCCTAAGCAGGGATAAAACAAATAATTTAAACTTCTAAAAACATACTACAGATGCTGGCATTAATAACAAACAAAGCAAAAACAGTGCCTCAGCTGTAGACTACACTTACCCTAAGTAGAAAGGAAAAGTAATATAAGGGTTATTCAGTGGTCACATGGAGTAGACTAGAATCCATGAACAGGTCGCCAGAGGGGTGAAAGCAGGGCAATGAATGATAGAGTGAGGGTAATTACAATTAAATTAGGACAGGCACATTGTAGTGAAGAGGGAGACCGTGAATGGGAATCAGATTCTGTGCCTTAACCACACCCCCTGAACTGAGAAAACCTGCAAAGAAAACAATATGTTGCTTATAGCTAAATTTAGACTGACTTCTTAATTTTCTGAGCTCAGGTAGATCTTGTACTTCTGTATATGAAGCCAAAAAAGGCAAATGCAGTGTCAAATTTATCTGAGAAGCAGGCGAGTAAGACATAATAATATGCCTATTATCTAGTCACTTCCCACATTGTGCTGACCCACCAATTAGTACCTGACGTTTGGCAATAAGCAAAAGAAATATAATGATGGTTAACTCAGAAAAGGGGTTAACTTATAGAAACATGGACGTGATAGAGTTAGCTTTCCAGAAAGTAGATGCAAAGAGAAGGCATAGGTGAGAGTCAAGATAATGTTTTGTATATTAATTCTGATTTGTGAACAAGATGGGGAGGGTTAGAATAGAAGTAACATCCATGAAGTAAGAGGAGCTTTAACAATAGAAATGAAAGCAACATAGGCTATTGGCTGTCCAACTGTAATATTCTGAGACTTCAGAGAGTAAGTACATAAGTTGACAATACAGCTTGTAAGTAAATTTATATTACTTATTTTAGTCAGGTAGGAAGACAGTCTGCTCTTATTGGTAATTGCCTTATGTTATTATTGGTAGACGTCTGAAAACTATTTATGTCCATGATTTTCTTAGTTGCAGACATGACGGTAGTTGGCATTTACACTTGTTGCAGTAGTGGTGATAAAGGCTTGGGCCATGATTTTGTTTCTGCTACACATCTAAAAAATTATTTATGTCTACAATTTTCTTTGTTGGGATTTTTGTTTACGGTAGTAAGTGGTGATAATAGCTTGGACCATAATCTAAGTTGAAAAGTAAGATGAAGTTTATTCAGTAGTGCAGGTGAAATGGACTATGTTCAGAGATCAGGTATCGAGTGGGGAGAAAGTAGGGGAATGTGCTATTAATCCTGCAGACAGACACATCTCTGTCAGCTTGTATCATACGAATATGAGGTCATACCAATCAACTGTATAGATTTTCACAGAATGTCCAGATTTTTGCCTCCTATTCTCTGTCCATTTTTCATAAAACTGTGGTTTTCTGGCAAGTTAATGGCACATCATTAAAGAATGAAGTTAGAAAATAATGACAGACATTTGAGTTTCAGACTTCATGTCCATCAAGAAGTTAATTCTGATGGAAAACCTGTTATTCTATCAACTTGCTAAGTTTGTAAGAACAATATTTAACATTTCTCCCTATTTTTGGGCCTTTGTCCCTCTTTTATGTATGGCTTTTTCCAGATTTCTTGCTCTAAGAGGTTGATAGCTATGTATGAGGTTAATGGAGATCACTGATTTTTAGGACAAAGAAAATAAAATGTGTGATGCATTTTTTTTTTTTTTGGTTTTAAGCCAGCCACACCATCGTATGTTGTATGACCCTTCCAGAAAACATTCTAGCTAAAAAAAGCTAGCTTAAGTGATCAGTGGGTTGGATATGTATGATATTTAGTCCTTAGTTAGGAGATAAAGGGAGCAGAGAAAATGGTATTTGTTGAACAATTCCATTGCTATTCTTTGTGAAAAGGTTTACACTGTCTTCCATACAGATCAGTGTGATAGTGCTTTTATTTCTGCTCTTAAAACTCCTGTGAGCATGTATGTGATATGCTTTGCAGGTATTGCTGTGCAGATAGCAGAAATTTTATGTCCTTAAGATGAAGCCCATTTTCTGCAGTAACTCTGCTGCTCAAAGATCTCTTTTACAGTTATTCCCATCTTCTTTAGTAGTAGCTTTAAATGAAAAGATATTATGAAAGGAATACTTTCAACTTTTATCTTGTTATCTAAGAATAATTGCAAACAGTGTGCTTCTTTGAGTGAATTTATCCCTGCCAGTAACATGCAGGGTTGTGTAACACACTGCCAGTAAGATATGGGGCTGTGAAAGATGTGTGTACAGAATGCTGAACTGCCCAACCATATTACATTGTATCTTGGATTTGTTGCCCCCTGCTCATCCTTACTCATGTCCGCTGACCCTGATCATATCCCTGTCTGTGCCTCTAATCTCAACCAGGCCTCTTACCAAAAACCCATTACCTAACAGAAACATCTCAGCAGACAATAACATATACTTCACATACAGAAATGCACATATGGAGAACTAAACTTATCCTGTGACCTAGCCCTTAATCTAATCTGGACCTGCAAACTCTAGCAAGTACACTTCCACTCCAAATATTGACTGACTTGCCTACTTTGACAAAATGTGAGGTCAGTAAAATGCATAAGTAAAATACATTTTGAAGAAATATCACAGTTCACTTTGTTGAGCAAATGGACTCTCAATAATGAGAAGTGATTCTATTTTACTACATTATATATAGTCATATAGCTGATCTTTTTCACACATTGTGTTGCCTGTTACCCAAAGTCACTATTCTACAAATTGCTAGCATCTCATGTTGCTTAGTATTTATCGATTACTTGTACGTAAATGTATGGTCTATCTTTTGGTCTAGGATATATGTACATACGTTCATAGGTATGTTGGACAATCTTTTTAAAGCAATCAAGAAACTTGATGACTCAGACCTATACCCTCATTGCAATTTTACTTGTTAATAAATAATAACTAATTTCCAAAAAACAAATTTCAATATTGTCCATCTTAGTCCTTTGTGAGATTCTGATCACTTAGTTTTCTTTTTTACTATCACTTTATCAGGCTGACCATTCATACACTAAAGCAAAGTATGACAGAACTTAGAAGTTCAGTCCAGACTTAATAATAAAGTCCAACTCAAACTGATAGGATTTAGAGTGCAGCAATAAAATAAGCATGTTATGGAAAGTATCACTGTCACCAGCATGTAGAAAACTGTAAGAAGTTTATTAGGCTTAAGAGCAATACAATTAATCTTCTTTAGTGGAAATATATTCACTTAAGAACATTGAAAATTAAAAGAAAGAAACATAGGGTATGCTGGAAATACAAGTCGTCAGTCTCAAAAAAAGCCTGGAACTTGAGAAGTATGAACTTGAAAAAAATTCTTACAGTAAGTTATGAAAATATGCTCAGTGAATCTAGTAATAAAAAGGAGTTTTCTCCTTTGTAAATAGAAACAAAAGGACACCTAATAGTATAGGATCTATAGTACATGAGGGACAGTTTGTAAGAGAAGAATATTGGTAAACATCTTTGAGGCAAACTTTGCAAAAAAATAGTAATACCAGAGTTTTTCAGTACTGGACCTGACATCATGCCACATTGTTTATGGACAGAATTCCCATGCCACTTAATAGACTGCACTATGAACTTATTTAGTCTTTTATTAACATCCACTGTGGGCCTCCAATTTAGAGACTGGCTAACATGCTATCCATACACAAGGGGGGTGCTGTTTATAAAACTAAAAACTATAGGTTTAATTGCTTAACTTCACTTATTGGAAAGAGTTTTGACAGGTGCATCTTGGTTATTATTGATGCAGGATCTTTAGGTCCCTCAAATGGTTTGTATCAACATGAATTTACTTGAAACAGATCCACATTTACCTGCTTAATGGAATTTTATGAATTGGAATAGCTGTTGTATACCTGGACTTGTCAAAAGCTTTTGACAGTATACCATACCATGCCATACCATACCACTCCATAACTGATTCAACAAAGCACCTTTCTATTAACCAATCCTTTGCTGCAAGGTAAATATCAGACAGTTGTGATTAAAATGTACTTCTCAGACTGGGAAAAGGTCAGGGTCAGTGTTCTTCAAGGATATTTGTTGGGCCTGTTTCGTTTAATATGTTATTTTCTTTATTTCCACAATTCAACACCTTCTGGTTTACAAAGTATGGAGATTATAACTAAAACTAGTGATACTGAAAAGTTTAAAGGAAATGCAACTTTAGAAGAACTTAGGCATCATGATATGTGACAATTTTAAGATCTATGTCCAGGCAATCAAAGCCATGAGAATTGTGGAATCAATATTTAAATCTTTTACTACAAGGTTATTTGTCTCATCTGTAAGGCAAGTAATAGAATATAACTTCTTGCTCTGCCTATGGACAAGGTGTCACATGCTTTCCTTGCTATATATTCAGTAAAAATTCTCCAAGAGAATTTTATCATACAGGAATTTTCCTTCTAGTGTTGTAGACAGTTACAGTGTAAGCTATATCTGGCCCTCTTGACTTTTCACGATGAAGAACTTTGTGTTGCATTGAATATTGAGCTATTTTAAACTAGAGTTCCATCCAGAGATGGTGGTTTAACATTTAAAATTGAAAAATGTAGTACTACCTTTGGAACACAGTTCATTTCTCATTCCATGGTATGTCTATTGAATAAACTCCTTTTTTTAGATAAGGCAATGTGAAACATTACCTGTGTTAAAAAGAACAGTGGATATATGGTTGGGTCAGGTGGTTTTAGTCTATGAATTCAAAGGCTGCGTTCTGATTGGTCTTATGGCCCATATGCAACACCTAGTAAATGATGAAACCCTGAAATCATGAAACTTGTAAATACCCCTTTCCAGTTCATTCATTGAAAGTACAAGGTGATAGTCTAAATTTAATTGAATGGAGGAGTTTATTCCATAGCCATGGAAGTATTTGGCTATGAAGTTGCTAGATTCATGGTACAGCTAGCATTCATATTTACTGAGACTGACTGCCCTCTTCAGTTTGTCACCAAGGGTTATTCCAAGCAACAGGATTCAAGAAATAAACAATCTTTTAATAGTATGCATACCTAGCTGTGAAATCATCTAAGAAAGTCATAAAATGTAGAGAGGAGAGAGACAGAGATTTGATATTGTCTCTGGCTTTAAAGCAAGCCTTGAAACCCATTTGTTTTCTTTATTAGACATCTTTGAACCTTTCTCAGTTTCACCTAATGGCATGCATATATATTACATTAAAAGGTACAGTACGTTGTAATTTATCTGATAACAGGTGCATAAAAGGGACAATAACCTCTCTGGTAGAACATTCTGTACCACAGTAGAGCTGGGGACAACTCCATTGATATCAAATGAATCATCACCATACATTAGGACTCCAAGGTCTATTACTACATTGTCAGCTGCCATTAATAGTGAATAAAGCTAGTGACGGAATTTTTTTTTTTAAATGAAGGCAAGCTCATGTCTACTGTACCATCCATGTGTAATATCAAGCATTGCTTGAAGGATGGTGGTATCCAAGTGTTAAAGAGCAATGCAACCTAAGTCCGCAGTCATCTGCATTTTGGTGAGCTACACCGTAGTGATAGCTCTAACATCTGAGAAAATGTGCCAGACTGGGGTGGCCCAAAATCACAGGCTTGAGGAACTCCACTGGAGAAAGGAGATAGATAGGATAACATAAGATACATCCTGCAGTGTTGTCAGTGGAAGGGCAAATCTATGAACCCGAGACAATGTTTTCTAATTGCAGCAGGTAAGGCAGCATCAGCAGATGAAGTTATGCATGTAGTAATTATACATCAAAGATGTGAGGAATGAGCTTAGTTAATTAATGCATAGGTCTTCTATTTAGTGGAAAAATGGCAGTTTTTAATTTTTGCAAAGCAGACAATGCTTTAATCACTTTTATAGGTGTACAGTGAGGTTATTAATTTATGATATCCCCAAATAAAACATTGACTTGAATATCTACAGTAGGAAAGGGATTTCAACTATAAAAGAGCAGAAAGGGAAGAATATATATACTTATTTAAAAAGAAATGTTATATTGTTCTTGTACTGATAGATAAACAAATATTAAAACATGGTGATAGCAGTTTCAGTGACCCTATAACAAAACCAAGATTCTGGGTTAAATATCACATCAGGGTGGAAAAACAATAAGTACAGAGACTATGGCATTTAAATGGGATTTGGACAGTATTTATTTAAGAAAGGAATTACAGATTTAAAGCAGGAGAGCAGACAAGAAAACAAAGATAATGGTGTGTGTATGTATGTGTGTATGCAAGTGTGAGTGTGTGTGTGTGTGTGTGTGTGTGTGTGTGTGTGTGTGTGTGTGTGTGTGTGTGTGTGTGTGTGTGTGTGTGTGTGTGTGTGTGTGCGCATACGTGCATGCGTGCATGTGTGTGTGTGTGTGTGTGTGTGTGTGTGTGTGTGTGTGTGTGTGTGTGTGTGTGTGTGTGTGTGTGTGTGTGTATGTCTGCATGTGACAGAGATAGAGAGGATATGATAAAGTGTACAAGATGTAGAAGGAGGAAAAATAGAATAAAATGTACTACCCCTTTTAAGACAGACTTCATTTTGCCAAACTGGTTTTCAGAAACTGATTGCATTACATAAATTAAGAACATTATAAAACTGATCAAATATAGTTGAATAAATATTGAGCATGTTCCTGATTAAAAAAAAACACTAATAGCATCAGCTCCAACCCCCCAAAAAATAAAGAATGCTTTAGTGAAAATGAAAAAAAAACATAAAAAGTATTTATCTGCAGAATATAGAAGTTGAACATTTGCAAAGACACAAAAAAATACTTTTAAGAAAACACTTGCGCTTCAGTGGTAAGGTTTGCTGTAATTTTTCATTTAGAACAGTGAACTACACCTTAAAAACAAAATTAATACAAGTGCATAGTCATCAAGAGGCTGTTTTTCAACTGCATGAATATTCAATGTATTCAAATGTGATCTGAATGAAAAAGTCAAAAGATTTCAATGTCATTGGCATTAGTATAATAATGACAGAAAAATGACATGATCATTTGGGAATATAATTTGCTTTTAGTTAATGGCTTTATGAAATAAACCATTAAGCATTGCAGGTCAAAGGGCTATAAATCATGCTAGAGAAAATGAATATACTGAACTTTGAGGTGACTGTTTAAAAGCTTAATTTTTTCTTTATTACTTGATGCTAAATGAAGCAAATGTATAAAGACTGGGCAAATGGTAATATAACTGGTTTCTCTGTATTTTTTTAAACTACTATAGTGGTGGCATATTTCAAGTTTCATGGGAATAATTAGGTAAAGGTTGACTTTTCTTTTTACGGCAATTACCAACCTTCTTGCTGCATGTTTTTACAGATTTGTTTTAAAGGTTTTAGTCACAGTGTGCATAAGTTTTTGTAACTAAGTGTAATGATGAATCTGTGCACAGCTGATGCTTATGTATTCTTTTAATATTTTCTGTAAATTATTCAATGGTTTTAGTTTTAAGAGTAATTGAAACTGAAACAGCACTTTGGAGTTATTTTAACAGTACAGAAAAAGAAAAGTTTAGCTCCAATGGCAAACAGACAAGGATGATATTCCTTCCCTTATGTCTCTGTAACAGCACATGCATCAGTAAGGTAGAAGAAGATCTTTAGAAATAGTGTACACCTTGGTAACAGAATGCAGAACTTTATACAGAGCTCTGGATAAAGAGCTTGAGCATTTCTTACAATATAAAAATGGCATGACCTAACAAAGATACCAAACATTTCTCTCTTTGTTTTCTATATTGTCATTTGAGCTCAGTTTGTGCCAGCTTCAAATTATGTTATTATTTCTTGCAAGTGTCACCTTTTCCATCGAGTAAATCTAACAAGGAAAGCGGACTTCATGTTCTCCCAAATCATCCTTTACAGTTTGTTGAGTTTTTGATTCTGCCTTGTCCATTCTGTTTTCATGGTCTTTTACATAATTTGTCCTTGATCATAAGGCCTGTTGTTTTAAATATCATTGCTACGTTAATCTGTACATGCCTGAATGTACTGAGGGTATACTGTAGTTGCTGCAGTATCATATTATAGTAAATATGTTGCTAATGGACTTGCATTTATAAATTAGTCTCATAGGTTCATAGGTTCAAAGGTTCATACTAGGCTATCTGCCCTGAGGCAATTATAAGCCTAACCCGATTCTGTATGGCTTACGCCACCCCTTGATTTGAGTATACTGTGCCCTTTTTAAGGTTTAGTTTACTGTGCCTCTGTCTAATAGTGACACGGGAGTAATCCCTGGGACAAACCTACGATCCCCCTTCCACCTATCGAGATTCTTCTTGAAGAGATTCAGTGAGGTGCTCTGCCTCACATGAGTTGGAATTCTATTCCAGAGCAAAGGGAGCCTCTGGGTTATGAACCTGTCACTCCAGCAAGTTCTATTTATTTCTGTGCTGAGGTTCAAGTCCCTCGAGCATGTGGCTCTAAGGGATTTAGATTTACTGAGGTGGAGCATGTCCATTAATTCTGGATTTGACATAGCTTTGTATATCAGGCATAGATCGCCTCGAAGTAGGAGGTATGCAACTGAGTAGAGCTGGAGTTTTTTTAACCGAGCAGCATATGGCATCTGTTTGAGACCCTTGATCCTCTTGGTGAGATACTTTTGGGGTCTTTCTAATTGCTGCAAGTGATGGGTAAGGTACATCCCAAATGGGGCATTGTATTCTATGATGGGCCTGATGAGGGATGAATAAAGGGGCACGATTACCTCTCTTGATCTAGATGTGAAACCCTTCGTGATGAGGTGGGCTATGTAGAAGGTCTTTCTAACCACTTTGGCAATGTGGTTTTCAAAGGAGAGATTCCTATCAACTTGGGTCCCCAGGTCCCTAATAACTTTCTCTGTACTTAATGGGTTTCCGCCTATGTGGTAATTTGTGGGCACATTGTTCTTGCCAAAGGGTATGACTATACATTTTTTGGCATTTAGCTTTAAACCAAGGCACTGGCACCAGTTATCTGTCTCTGTGAGACCTTTTTGAAGGATGTTTGTGTCAGCTGGAGAGTTGATTATGGCGCCCAGTTTGCAGTCGCCTGCGAACTTGGTGAGCCATAGTCTTCCCACGTTTGCCTATACCTCGGAAAAGTATATACCGAACAAGAGTGGTCCCAGGACAGAACCCTGTGGGACGCCACTTTTGACCAGTTTCGAGTCTGACATGGCTCCAGCAACTCTCACTCTGTGGGTTCTGTCTTTGAGCCAGTTTGTGACCCATCTTGTGACATAGGGGTTTATATTTAAGCTGGATAGCTTATCTATGATGCCCGAGTGGGGTATTGTGTCAAATGCCTTTGCAAGGTCCAGATAGGCTGTGTGGACTGCCTTCCCTTCATCTATGGCTTTGGTGACTGTTTTGAAGAAGTCAACCAGGTTCAAAAGGCAGGATCTGCCCTTGACAAAGCCAAACTGGGCAGGATCTAGTGTCTGTAGGTCCCCAATGTCTTTATTTATGAGCTCCATGATGATCTTCTCCATAGCCTTGCAGACTAAGCTAGTCAGGCTTATGGGGCGATAGTTTCCAGGGTCCGTAGAGGCTCCACCTTTGTGGAGTGGGACCACTGTTGCTGTACACCATTCTGTGGGCACATATCCTGTAGTGAGGCTGAGATTGTATAGCTGTTTTATTTGAGGGATTAGTTCCTCTTGGAGTTCATGTAGGACACAACCTGGGATGCCATCTGGTCCCATGGAAGCAGTGTTTTTTGCTTTGGAGAGGGCAGCCTTCACCTGAGCATCAGAGATGTTTGGGAGGCAACCCTCTGCTGGGATAGATACTTGCTCTTTTGGGGGGGGGGGGGTGGAGAAGTTTGCACTGAACCTGTCTGCCAGGATATTGGCGATGACTGTGGGTTCAGTGTATTTTTTGTCATTGTCCATGCATTCCTGGAGATGTCCGTAGAATGCGTTTATATAGGATTCTGCAGTTTGGGCCGTAGTTTCCACTGGCCCTGGGGCCTTGAAGGATTCCACTTCAGTTTTGAGAAGTGAGAAGTTCGCTTTTGAGAAGTTTTTCTCTGTGGGGTCTGGGCTGGGGGTGGAGTCGGGATGTGGACATCCAGTGAAATTAATTTATGGTCTGATCTTACCAATGAGGGATCTACTTCTGGTGTGGAGCATATAGTCCCCATGTTGGTAATGATCAGGTCTAGTATGTTGTCCCTTCTTGTGGGAGTGGTGACTAGTTGTTCCATAGCATTTCAGTTTATAATTTCCAGGAACCTTTGGGCTAAGGTGCTGAGGCTTGAGTAGTGCTCCCAGTCAATGTTTGGGTAGTTGAAGTCGCCCAATATAATGGTGTTCGGAGAGATCTTCATGTTCTCTAATGTTTTCAGGAAAGCCGAGTGGGATTTCTGACTTTGAGAGGGTGGTCTGTAGGATGCTATAAACTGAAAAGCAGTCTTGCCCACTGTTAGTTGCACATGGATGGTCTCCGATACTTCGTGCAATGCCACTAACCTGGAGGTGTGGATATCCTTGATAAATATGGAAACTCCTCCTCCTTTTGTGGTTTGGTCCGGGTTTTGGGGCCGAAAAGCATGATATAAGGTACAGCCTGGTAGTGCTGGGGTGCTCTCTAGAGCCTTGAATCAAGTTTCTGTCACTGCACAGATATCGATGTTCTCCATACTAAGGAGAGCTTTGAGTGTGTGCATCTTGAGGTTAAGACTTCTGGCGTTTAGCAGCATTACCCTTAGTTTCTTGTTCCTTGTGCTGTCTATGGGGGTGGGTTTGACTTTTGAGCCTTGCCTAAAAAAGGCACTATGGGGGTGGCAAGAGCCTTTGCCAATATCCGAAAGCCCAGTGGTGACAGGTGCAAGCCATCCCTAGCGAAGCAACGTGGCTTGTCGAGCATGTCATCCCAGGCTGACAGACACTGGATCCCCTTTGAATGACACCAACATTTTAGCCAATTGTTAAAATCGATCATTTTGTCTTTGTACTGTGGCATCATTCTAGGTGAGGGCAAGATGCTGCTCAAGGTCAGGGTCATACCAGCCTGGGCTACATGATCAGAGAGCTCCTCTATGTCTCTTTTCATGTAGTCCAGGGAGGTACGTCTCAGGTCATTCACACCAGTATGTACAATGACTGAGTCATATTTGTATTTGCTTTGGAGTGATCTGAGTGCTTGCGTTATGTGGCGGATCCTAGCACCTGACAGGCAGCTCACCGTGACCTTCTCTTTCTTCAGCCTGGTGAGCGGGATGTCAGTGTGTCTGACAATAGAGTCACCTATTACAAGAGTATCAGGTGTGTTATTCAGCCTTAAGGGCTGTGGCTGCTTGGCACACAGACTTTGTGGGCTATGTGTTGTGTGCGTTTTGTTTTGAGGTAGCGTTTGCTTGGATGTCTGCTTTGGAGGTCTCTGTTGCTTAGGTAGATGTGTATTTATGTGTTTGGTTCGCTGATGTGGTGGGACTATGTGATACTGGAATTGTGTTGTGTGAGGTTACCTTCTCCTCCTGACTGGTTACACCAGTTTTGAGATGAGAGAGCTCAGCCTCCAGTTTGGCTAAATAGTTGCATCTCTCACATATATTTGAACCTGTTTGGAGGAGGAGAGGGTTGTCCGTGTACATGAGACAGTTGTAACATTGCTTCAAAATTCCCAGATTCACCAGCTGGACTGGAGAGGAAACCATTGACTGACCTTTGGACATGCTAGAGTAATATAGGGAAACTGAATTTAAGACGGACCAATAGAGGACAGGGTAATCGTAGTGAGTATAAGAGTATGTAGTGCTTATGGTTTAATAGTGCTAACTTGTAGGATTACTTAATTGGACCAGTGAAGGTCCTTAGAATGAGAATATTGTGTTTAAATTGAGAGATAGAGCAGTTATAAGGTAAAAAGTGAAGAGCAGACTTTGTGGGGCCAGGAATAGTTTAAACCCAATTAGGCAGCGCTGCCCGCTGTTGCGCTATGCACAAAAATGCGCAAAACCGTGCAAAAGAGGGTTTAAAGAGAGGAAGATGAAGGAGTTTTGGAATTGACCCAAAATGGCCAATAAAACTACAGTTTCAAGTCAGTAACCACTCCCACAGGGGCAGGCAGGCTGTTCAATGTTTTTCACTGCCACTGATCAACAGAGATACTTCCCTTTAGTCCAAGCAAAAAATGGCCTCACAGAAACTTACAAACAGTTCAAGAACAGCAAGCCTGTAACTGAACTTTTTTAAATCTCAGAAAAGTGGGAAAAAAGCAAGATTTTTTTTGTTTTTGTTTTTTCAGAGCTAGCAGAGGTTCACAAGTATTAACAAGTTATAACAGTGCAGTAAATGACCCCACACAAGAGTGCTAGGCCAAAGACAGATAAAATGCAAGTTTTGAAAAAAAAACGATTTTAAAAATAAGTGCAAACAGGAAATTCAGTAAACAGCTCTAGGTTGTGCTCTAAATACAGTTACTAATGCAGAAATCAAGTTTAACAAGCCATAAAATGCTCATGTTCCATGCAACAGATTCACAAACTAGAAATAAATATCCTTTGTTCTTCCTTGCTGCATAATAATGTCTTACAGTACATGCTTCATAGCTGGACTCTATGAACTACAAAGTAGTCGTAGTCTTAGTTACGACTAGAGTGTGTTTGGTCATTTGCAGCACAGAATGACTTATGAAATCATGTTTTTTTTTTTTCATTACTACTACTGCTTTCACATTTACTGTGGTGGTGGTGCTGCGGTAGTGTTGTCGCCTCACAGTAAGATGTTGTCCTGTTCAATTCTCAGCTAGAGTGTCTTCTCTGTGGAGACATGCATGAATGGGCGTACCTTCATTGAAGGTTGTGTGTCAGGGCTCGCAACTCGGCATGTAAAAATCTACTGCCAATCATTAGCGGACCGGGGTTCCGCTGTGGCGACCCCTAACTGGGAAAAGCCAAAAGACACAACAACTACTGTTTTCACATTTCCTATCCAATCTAACAAATAGTCGATTGCTCAGAGGCATATATATGGTGTTAGAGTGCCCAGCACTTAATCTGTTTTGTCTGTGCAGTTCCTGCAATTAAAAAAAATGGTAGGCAACAAGCAAGCATTAAGTCATTGACAACAAATAATAACTTAGTTAACTTTAAATCTCTTTAGTGGAGTTTGCTGTATGTGCATGTGTGATGGAGTGGAAATGGATGTTTGAGGCCTGACATGAGTTGATGCAACAGCCATCCTCATTGCTTAACTTTGGCCTGGTGTTGCAGGATATAATGCTGAAATTTATATGGACTGATGCTCATTTATATAAGTGGCAGATGTTTATGGATGTGAGTTGTGGGCTGATCTGGATGCCAACTCCTTTGAAAGAGTTAGGTGTTGAGATATTAGCTTGTGGGTATCAGGTTTGTATTACTGGCATACCAGAAAAGACAATGAGAGGCATGACAGTATGTTATTAGTTCTTTTCTGATATGCTCACTTCCTTATGGTGTAGAGCAATCTCAAAGTTTATAATTCAAAATGGTGATGCTGGGATTGAAGTGTCCTACTGGAAAACACATTTATGTTTATATTAAAGAAAGTCCGCCCTGCAAGAAACTGATGACTGTGTTACCATAACAGCCTATAGTAAAATTCCTGTTTAATCCATTTATTTATTATGTCCATATAATTTTACAATTGACTTACTCATTGCGTCCATTTCTTATCCATCACAGCATTAATGATTTCTGAAATGGCGCAAATCGATTTTTTTTCCATGTCACATGTAAAAACAACAAAATGATTTATCTTTATTACACAGCACAGCTATTGGGAAAAAACACTAGCCCCGATGTAAAAGTTGTTCCAGAACAGCAGATGCCTAGCAAATGAGACTGTATTTCTAGGCATTCTATTCATCTGGGTGTATGGTCCAGCATTAATTTATTTACATAAAGAGACAGATGGATTGGATTAGACTTGATTAGATTAAATATATTAGATTAGATTAGATTAGATTAGATTAGATTAGATTAGATTAGACAAGAGATTAGAGAGATAAAAGAGATAGGCAGACAGGAACATAGTAGTACATTTACTGTTATTTCCATTTGTAGGGGTAACTGATACCCTTTTAAAGTCTTTCACTTAGTATATTTTAAAGATGGACAAATATATAGAGTTGTGTTTTATGGCTAATTTGCCAATCAACCAATCATCAGCACATACCAAATGATACTGCAGCTACCATATGATGCTATTGGCACATTTTGATAGGTATGTAGAATTGCTAAATGTGTTCAGTGTTTTCATCTATGCCGAAAACACTTATTCATATCATGTCATGTGTGCTTCTACTAGCTACCATCTTCAGGAGAAAGATATTCACTCACTGTTCTTTCCTACAGCTAGCTTAATTGTCTCAGCTTCTGCTGATGTTTAGTGTTACCTGTCACATAATATTGTATAACCTATTTCAGAAAAATAGAATTAATATATTTCCTTCAATGATCAGAATTTGTTAAACAAATAATGTCTACAGATAGATCTGGACCCTAATCTTTTTAAAGGTAGATAAAATGTTTACCTCTAGATCTTACTTGATTATTTTCATGCAAAACCAAACCATATATCTGCATTAACCAGGACTCATTGAATTTGGCATGTGCTCATCTCAAGATCCCCCAGCCCATGTTTTATTGCATGGGTGCATCATTTGTGCATTTATGTGCCCAAAAATACATTTTCCTTCTTACTTCCTTTAATTTATGCTAATTACCATTGCTGTTGTCTTTTAGCTCAGGTACTATAGCAGAGGCCTAAATACAGGGGCCAAGAGTTCAAAACTCATCAAGTCCTCTGTTTGTGCACACCTTGACCTCACAAATGCATTTGATATTATACCACATGCCAACATTATCAAAAAGCTAAATGCATTCCAAATCAATTCCTGTGCAGCTAGATGGATAACTAATTGGCTCTGGGATAAAACCCATAATGTGAGTGTGGCAGACATGGCATCAGAGAGCATGAATGTAACCAGTGGGGTACCACAAGGTCCCATAATAGAACCTTTGCTATTTAGCTTATACATCTCTGATTTTTCTGCAGCTGGGTGACTGTAGAGTTTGTGAATACAACTGTGGGCTGTGAAGAGGTGCAGGAGGGGTTACCCCTTTTTACAAAGTTTATTGTATTTGTTTAATTAATCAAATTGAGGCTTTAACTAGTTTTCTATATTCTATATTCATTGTTTCAATGATGAAACATTGCAGAAGGTTTTATTAAACTGTATTATAAACACAAAGGTCATACATTTCAACCAATGTACTCCCATTTACCGTCTCTGCTGAGAAGAGACTAAGAAGAATGCTCTGACATTTTAGAAGTAATCAGATGGATACCTGACACTACTGTGGCCTAAACATTAGCTTCACTAAGTATACACCTCTTCTTCTGTGTTTTATTTCACAACTACTCTCCCTCCTTTTCTTCTTAATATCATATCATTCTTCCAGAGGAGAATACCAGCCACACAAAACAAATATGTAGTCCAGTACATGAGAAAGACAACATGTCACCTGTACCTCATTGCCTCCATTTTATGCTTTTTCCTCTACTAAATCATCATCACACCCTCAATCCCCTTTTTCCCATTTTCTACGTGGGGTCGGAGTATCTTCGCAACTATACCATCTCTGTCTCTATTCAGTGCCACTCCCCTATCCTTTTTGACACTCATGCCTGACTGTCACAGGTGTTCTCTTACACAAACCATCCACCTCTTTGCTGGACACCCTTGTTTACTCTTGCCTTCTTCCTGTCTGTCCCAAATCTTCTTCAGCAGATTGTGTTCTGCTTTTCTGCACATGTGCCTGAACCACTATAATCTGTTCTCTTTGACCTTTTCTGCAATTAGAGCTACTTTGGCTTCTGCTCTTATGCCCTCATTCCTTCGTCTGTCCCACAGTGTGTATCCTACCACCTGTCTCAGACACTTCAACTCCATCACCTCTAGTTTCTCCACTGCTCTGTGTTTACCACCCAGGTTTCTGTACCATATTGCAATATTGGTCACATGCCTGATTTGTACACCTTACTTTTCAGCTTCATTGGCATTCTTCTGTCATATATTACTCCTGGCACTCTGTGCCAGTTGGCTGCATCCCCTCTGATTCTAGCTTTGACCTCCTCATTCAGCTTTGCCTTCTCCCCAACCACCCTTCTCAGATACTTGAAGCTGTTAACCTGTTCCACTATTTTCCCTTCTATCTCATTTCTCAGCTTCAGCTGATATTCCTCATTTGCTGTCATTACAACTGTCTTATCTTTACTTTGCTTCACCCCATATGCCTTCAGTTTTGCATTCGATTCCCCTGACCTTTGCTGAAGTTCTTGTTCAGAATCTGCCTTTAATGACACATCATCTGCATAAAGCAACTTTGTTGCTGTGTCCCTCCTGACCTGCTTGCTAATGTAGTCCATCACCAGTACGAGCAGCAATGGGTTTAGAGATGAACTCTGATGCACGCCCACTCCCACTGCAAACCCCTCTGTGAGACTGAACACTGTTTGTTCTTGAGCCACTGGATCCTTGTGCATAACCTGCACTAATTCTGCCAATTTTCTGGGACTGTGAACCACTGTGGGGCAGCTCAAATCAGCTTTCCTGGCACCTTGTCATTTGCTTTTTTCAAGTCTAGGAATGCCCATTTGGAGTAATTCCTCATTTCTAGCTTCTTCTCAACTATCTGTCTGACTGCAAACATCAGGTCAATTGTGTCACATGCTAATCTGAATCTGAACTGCTTATCTCCCATCTTACTTTCTGCTGCTCTCCATATTGGTTTATTAATCACCCTCTCCAGAGCCTTCATGCAGTATGATAGGAGGTTGATACCACTATACTTCCCACAGTTGTGAATGTCCCCTTTGTTCTTAAACAGTGGCACTAGTATGCTTATTCTCCAGTCATCTGGGATACCCCTTTCTCTCCATACTGCTATGAATACCCTCAGGAGGCATTTCTCCTCTGCCCTACCCATCATATGTATCATATCTGCTGTGACCTCATCTGAGTCTGCTGCTTTCACTCACTTCATTTTCCTTAGTGCTGTTCTAACTTCTTCTATGATGGGTACCTCCTCTTCTCTTATTGTAGGCTGTATCTGGGGGCTGTACAGCTTCTGTGGAGTTCTTTTTTCATTCAGAAACTATTGGAAGTACTCCTTCCATCTGCCTTTGATGTCCTGTGAACTGGCAACCAGGATGTTACTGATATCCCTTATGAAGGTTGTCTAGCTATCTTTTTCATCTTTCTGTTTTTGCCTAACACCCAGATATTGTTTCCACATACCATCTACTGAGACATTTTCAGAGGCTGGTAGAGTGCCTCTTATGGCTTGTTCCTTGTTATTGCAATTTTTCTCTTAGCTTCATTGTTAGCCACCCAGTATTCCTTCCTAACCTGGTACAAGTTTTGTATCTCTCACTTTTTCCTGCACTCCTTCTATTGATGACTTCCTAGACTTGTGCATTCTACCACCAGGTTTCTTATGTACCTTATTTCCAAACATAGCTTGACCACATATCTGTTCTGTAGTCTTTACACATGCTGTTTCGATGTCCCATTATTTTTCAGCTCCACCCGTTTCCTTTACTGCTTGAGGTGTTATAGCCATTAGCAATTCCTTAAACTGTTGTGCTTTCTCACCAGTCAGTTTCCTACCCTTCAGCCTAGTCTCTGTTGACCTTAGAGCCTTCTCTGACCACTGCCTGCACCTGATTGTGGCAACCAGTGGCTGGCTTATGATGTGGCCAACTGTTTCACTGGGGCGCCTTTGCAATTGCAAATTCTAAGTCTACCTGAGTTGCATTTTGGTCACTCTTGCATGTGATCTTGTGCCTGTCTCTCTTGTTGAACCATGTGTTAGACACCATCAAGCCATTTGCCAGACAGAAATCTAGAATGACCTTTCCTTTATTCATATTGCCTTACACAGATGAACCAAAAAAGTCCTGATATCTGTTCTGTCTGTCCTGATATATGCATTCAGGTCACCCATTATTAACATTTGCTTTATCTATTAGGTTCTGCAGCTGCTGTCTGAATGTGTTCTTTTCTTCATTGTCACAGCCCTGCTATGGCACATAGGCTGAGATAATGAATAGTGTCCTACATTTCACTGGAGTTTGACTATCATGAGCCTATCATTAATTCTGATGACATCCCTCACTGTCTTTGGAAAACTCTTCCTCATCACAATTCCCACACCATTTATAGCTTGTCCTCTTCCTGTGTAGTAGAATCTGGCCCCCCCCAAACCAAGTGGCTTTGTTGCACTGCCCTTCTGTTTTGTCTTCTGCATACATACGGTGTCCAGCCTCCTCCTTACATCATGTCATTCACTTACCAGCTGCCTTTTATCAATGAACCTACACTGAGTGTAGTAATTCTTAGGTAGTGTTTGGCAGGTTTATTGCTTTTATTTCCAGCTTTTGCTCAACAGAGTTATCGCGGGTAACCCAAGATAGGCAACTGGACACCAGCCTGCCAGTAGCTTATTGACCCAGGGCAGCAGGGTTTTACTGTGGCTACACAATGGGCAAAAGGAGCACATACACCCCTCCCAAGATAAATATGAGTCCATCCCTGGAGGAAGTTGGCTACTCAACCCACTTATAATCACCAGCCCACAGCTCCATTCTTGGGTGAGTTTGAGATGGAAACAGTATGTTTTTTTTTTTTCTTTGCAAGTTGGGAGTAACTCCACAGAGACACAGAGCGAACATGAAGTTTCCATACATGTCGGGTTTGAGTCTTTTATCTTGTGCATAGGAGATGCAGACCTTAACAATTATGGCAACTGGCCTTCACCCTACTGAAATCACCTAAAAAATAAAATGCTCTTCTCATCTTCTTCTCAGGTATCCATGCTGACCACTATGTTAGTCTGAGTCACTCTCATATTATGTATGCCACCACAATCTATACTAGCATATGTTTATTAAAGAAATTCCACTTTTCTCTTTGAAATTTCATGAGGCACATCAATGGCTTTATATTTCCCACCATGAATTGTAACTGGGAATTACAGCAAAAGGAAAATAGAGCAGATGCTATGTTTCTGTAATATCCTTGTATAAGCACTTTGTCTCAGTCCTATTTACCTTAAACATCTTTGAATATACAATCTTTGTTTAACAGGTATTGTGTCATTTTTTTTTTGTTGCAAAAGCATCATTTTGTCTTTAAAAATAATTCAGGTCTAAAATACCCATGAGAATATTTTGATCCTTTGAATCTGTATTGCTCATATATGTGATTGTGCGTGTGTGTGTGTGTGTGTGTGTGTATGTGTGTGTGTGTGTGTGTGTGTGTGTGTGTGTGTGTGTGTGTGTATGTGTGTGTTGCTTAAATATCAAATCAATTTGAAAATGAATCCAAAAATAACACTGGAACAGGTGCATAAACACCAATGACTCCAAAACCAAACAACTGTGGTACTTATTTTGTTTGGTTTTGAAAACGAATCCATTATCTGTGATGGAACTTGAAGATAGCATATCGTCATTAACAGATTTAGCAACACTAACATCATTTTTCTAGTTCTGGAACATACACATACTGAACCCAGACATCCTTAGCAATAATATGACAAACCTTCTACTCAGATATTTGCACAGATTGTACATTTTAGAGAGAGCAGTAAGAGGACACTATCCACTTAAGTTTCTTTTTTAAATAACTTTTGTGCTTAATGATGTGTTAAAGAATTATGTTATTGCCCAGCCTTTTATCTTCTTCCCCTATATTAATATAAATTTGTACAGTTTAAAAATAACATGATTGTCAAATTTATTTTTGAGTGAAAACAAATTTCACTTGACTGATGTCAGGCCTTTGAATATTTGTATTGTTTTCTACTGCAGGAATACACTTAAAGCCAAAAAAAGTAAAACATATCAAAACTGACATCATGAAATATAATATTAAAAAAATGGGTGATCAAGGCTAGCTGAAGGATTTCATCAAGCATTTATTCTAATTCATATTAAAAGGTCAAATGAACAAAAAATTATTTATTTTCAAAATATGTGTTTTCTTATTTATATCACTAAATGTAAACAAATGAAATATAAAGTGTAAATGGAATACCATATTAGAGTCTTATCAACACCTATACCATAAGTGAGGTTAGAATTTTGTTCATATAAATGAGGCATTGAATGTAGGCCAGTTGAGATGATTGGGCAAATAGGACCCCAGTCTTAATGGGGACCCACATTTATGAAAGCAATTTGTCGGTCAAAATTGTATTAAATTACCTGGGTCTATTCTACACTGCACCCTTCTGAATTAGGACGCTTCAAGCTCTACTTTCCTTCAATGGCTCAGATATACAGCATTCAAGCCAAAGGGAGAGAGATGTCCTGGAGATTATCTCAGTATAATGGAAGGTAGAGCAAGGGGATCTTTTCTGGGAATAATCATTGTTGTCTTTCTAGTACAGAGCAATCTTTTGGAAATGTCATTGCCATCTTTCTAGTACAGTGTGGTCTTTTCTTGAAAATACTGTTGCCAGGTCTCTATCATAGTGCAGCATAGTCATTACATTGCTCTGTGTGTGTGTGTGTGTGTGTGTGTGTGTGTGTGTGTGTGTGTGTGTGTGTGTGTGTGTGTGTGTGCACATGTGCATGCATGTGTATCTATTTATGTGTACGCACACACGTGGCTGTTCTTGTGTGTATGCATGTATCTTTATTTTTGTGAAATCTTACAGTAATTTTGTTAGAGTTTCATAGTTCTTGTGAAGTCAAGTCTGGAATCAACCTTGAAGTCTCTTGAGTATAGGATTTTCTAATAAAACACTAAAGATTGTAATCAGTCAATAATGCCAGCTATTAGAGCTTTATAGTTCCTATCATTTTTGTTAACTAGGTAGACTCATTTTACAGAGAGAAACCAGGAGCACTATCTGGTTAGTTGACTTGCTCAAAGTCACACAATAGGAAAATGAAAGCAGGAAGAATCAAACTCTGTACCCTTAATTACAGGAAGTAGCTTAGTGGTTGTAGCCTTAATTCTCTCATTAGCTGCCAGACTTTCATTAACTACTCTTCTGGTAAATCATTGACGAATACAGCCAGCCAATAATGCCAGTCAGAGTTTCATACTTCTCCTTGTCTAACAAATGCATCCTCATGCAATACCTGTTCTGTTAACCTTTTAATTGAATTAGACTTTTCTGGCACTTGCAGCTCTGAGCTAATAATGAACTGCTTCCTGTTATCAAAAGTACATAATTCAAACCCTACCATCTCCATTTGCCTACTGTTCACCATTGAGCAGGTCACTCAGACAATTCTCCTCGCTTGCCTCTGAAAAGGAATTGTTAATCCAGTGGGTTTAACTGGTTAGCAAATAGATAAAAGAAACTAATATTTAACATTTGTCTTTTTCAGGACGTCCAGGATTCCTGAGCAAAGCATAAAGGTATTTTTGTCTATTCATTGTAAAACGTCTGGTTTTCTTACAATTTTTGTTTTGGATTGCAAGTCACTAAATAATGATTTGCATGTGTGCTCCAGGCTTTAAATCCCTCAGAAAATTATTGTTAAGGTCTGTCTCTTATTGTAAAACTGCCAGTCTATTAATTCATTGCAAAAGTTGTGGCTTTCTTGCAAATTGTGGACTGCAGTCACCAATTAATGACAGATGTGAGTTTCAGCCTTTGTATACTTCAGAAAATGCTTGCTAATACAAATCTTGATATTTCATTAACTTTCCAAGTATATACTATAAATATTTAAAATCATTCCTGATTTGGGTTTTTTGTCTTTTGATTCTTGAGCTAAGAAGTTTAGAGAGAAAAGGGGAGTTTCATTGGTTGGACTGTACAGTTCTGACAGCAGCAATCTGAAATTCATTTTTGGGCCACTATTTATGAATGTATTCCTTTACTTGATCTCAAGCAGGTATCTAAGGTGTATAGTCATATAAGCAGCTGTAATTGACTGTCGTGCAAATGAATGCATGTGTGTGTGCGTGTGTGTGTGTGTGTGTGTGTGTGTGTGTGTGTGTGTGTGTATATGATTGTTTGTGTGTGTGTTTAAATACTTGGTTCCTGCATACCATAGTAGTTACTGATTGTAGTAAACAGGAGCATCTTCATATAAACCATGTTCTTTGGGTGCAATCATTGGTTTCATTGTTTTCTAAACTGTTGACAGTGTTTAATTAATTACATAGCTCTGAATAAAGTGGACATCATGAATTCTTTGAATTTAATATTAATGTTTTAAGCATAAAAACATTTTAATTTAACTTGTTTTTTTGCAGGCATATGAGTATGAAATGCATTGTGTTCAGCTAAAGCAGTCTGTCTTGTACATAGTGCAGATGAGTAAAGCTATGAGCTGCTAAAGAACTGCTTCCTGTAGTGTAGAGTTTGACTCCCTCAAACTTCTTCTGTCCATAGTGTGACTCTGATTAAATAATTTCAGAAGACAGTAATCCTGCAATGCCCGTGACAAGGAAATTTGTATTTAGTGAGCTGTCTCAAGCTGTTAGCAAATACAGTGAATGTTTGTCTTTTGAATTCCTACAACCTTCCCATAGCTGCTGCTAGATGCTTCACTATATGCTATTTGCTTATGAATCCCAGCATGTCTCTTACTGCATAATCAGTTGCCAGATGCATTCTCAATAAATATGAGTTTTAAGGGATGAGAAATTTGCTGTTGCTTATGCAAAGTCTGTTTTCAGTGAGAGCATTGTTTAGCTTATCAAATGGCTATCAATATATTTGCTGTAACTCTGAAATAAATGTAAATTAAATACAAAACATTATTTTCACTGTAAAAATAAAAAAAAGGAAAATAATGTGCCAACAGGTTTGAAAAGTGTTTATGGTAGTTGAATAGAGACAGCCATGAAATGTGACACAAGTATGGCTAGCAGAAGGGGAGCTGGCTCACTACCAAGCTGCTTGATAGATTCAAGCGGCTTGCTACAGTTGAACTACCAAACTGTCTGTTTTTTTTTTCTGTACTTTTTCTGTACTTTCATGATTGATGTTGCCTCATTTTTCCCTGTCCCTTATATAATTTTTGATTTTCTAATCAATTACTGTGAATTACAGTCAATCAATAATAGCAGACTTTAGAGTTTCACAAATGCCAGTACCATTCCTCTCAGCCATCCAAAATTTCATAGAATGTCCTGATTTTGTCTGATATTTTTCATCTGTTCCTCATAACATTCATGTTTTCTGAAAATCATTGAGGATGGAAGGGATGGGACGGGTAATGACAGGGTTTGGCTTCGGGTCCCCCAAGCATGCTTCAAATTAGGTCCTGCAGTTCCTATGGCCAGATGTGTATACAGAGAAAATCCTGAAAGGCATATTTATCTCTAAAGAGGGCATTAATTGTGTAAACTAATAAAAACAGCAGTGATAAAAGATATGACTAAATTAATATCTCACAGTGATTTTAAACATTGATATTATTATTTTTTATCATTTTCTACCTGCTAATCCTGGTGTTAACAGAAATATTTTCCAAACATACTGTGTATAATTTGAAAATGATCAAAACTTTAAATTGCTTATTTGACCTGTCCTTTCTGTGTAGTAAAGTACAATGACTCAAATGAACAGTAACAAGCAGGGCTAGGTAAACCGAGCATAAAAAGGCCTGCTAATTATGCTATTAATTCTTTAAGAATGACATTCTATAAACAAACTCTGAATTACTTCTTTGAGACTAACAGTGTCTTATTATAATAGCTGCTATCATGCCATCAGTAGACCATGCTCATCAATGGGAACTGTATGAGCTTGCCCTTACATCCTGAGGTTATGTTTCTTCTCTTCATTCAGAGCTTAACTTGATTAAAATGTGAAACAAAGTTCACATCAATGTCAAGTAGCAACATCCAAGATTTAAACTCAACACGTCCTGATATGACACCTTCACATTATCCTGAACACTTTTCTGGGGATGATGCACTTTCTGAAGCTTTTTTTTACCAACTTGATTACATCCAAGTTGATATCAGCCTTCAGGGAGTAAAATGATAATTGCTATGAGCCACAGGCTAATTAAAGCAAATGTCTTACTAAGCATGAAGCTTAATACACATTAGCTACATAAATCACTTGCTTCTTCACTTACATTTCATGACATTAGCAAACAGGACTTTAATTCTCTAAGGAAATATATCTGTGGTTGTATCTTGCAATAAATAGTATTTTAATATGATATGCAAGTTGTCTTTATACCTGAAGCATTTTATACAAGATTATGAACAGATTAAGGAGGACGTGTTCCCATTATATCTCTTTATATAGGCTGTTAGAAAAATCAAGCATCTCCTTTCGCTGCATTATTTTTTACAGTTACTGTAGCAGTTTATTTAACTTATACCTTGTATTTAGCATTAATATGGGAGAACCCACCGTCTTTTCATGTTTTTTTAATAATGAATTGAAAAAATATAATCTAAGAGAATAGATGAAGAGATATTCTTAATAAACATGTTTGATTTGTTAAATAGATAGATACAAAGATAGATAGGTAGACAGATATTGCAAGAAACATGATGCAGACAATACTTGGTTATTCTCAAAATTGAAATGTATTGGTGGGAAATAAAGAAGCATTACGCAGACTAGTTAAGTAATAACAAGAAAGGGTGTCTTGGGCTCAAAAACTCACAGAAAAAGAGCTAAAAGTTCTTCCTTCTCTTCACCACTCCCACAGGAAATGTGGTTTCCAGTTCTCCTTCTCTATCTCTCTCTCTCTTGAGGTACACATCTCTCTACAGCAGTGTAGTGTTCTTTCCCTTTTTCTAGATTCTCCAGATTTGTCCAGCATACCCTCAGTGAGTCCTTTAGACTCTGTAACTTTTACCTTATTGATTCTTATGATGGGTTATAAAGGTAGAAGTCTTTCCTACTGAATCAAATTTCCTTTAAAGCAGGAGCACCTTTAAAGGGGCAATGTTCCAAATTTCCCCCCAACAAAGTCTTAGCATCAATAAAGAGAGTCTAGCTGTTATAGATGTTATTTGCCTAACAGTCCAACATCGCACCATCACTAGGACTAGGTACCTCCCAGGAGTGCCATCATGCTTTGCAACATGTGACCCCTCTGCTTGAAGCCATCAGCTTTCAGTCAGCAGGAGGATCTGTAAGCCATTGTAAACCATCTCCATAGTAATGGTGTGCACTGAGCCAATGCTATATCTTAAACTGGCTTTGATATAATGGCATTGCCTGCCAGTAATGCTTGGCATTGTCTGCCTTATGCTGGTGAAACAGTTGGTGTGATATTCTGCAATAAGAGTGAATTACCTCCCTAGTAAGAAGCACAGAAGGGTTACAAGTGCCCACTTAACTGACAGGCAGTAATATTCTTTGGTGGAATAATAAATCAGGTGTTCCTTCATACTAGATTGCTGGGAAAGGAATGCCACTAGTCCAATGTAAGAGGGATAAGTATACACTGTAATGGGTTTGGATAAAATCAGGGACACTACAGTGTTTCAGAGTTTCAAAGTCTCTCCCACGACTGGTATCCAGTTAAATCTTGGAAGGTCTGATGTTGTTGTTGAACTCACTTGAGAGAAAACTACTGTAGCAAAGTCTGGAATAAATTTTCTCTAGTTCATAGGTTCATAGGTTTATACTAGGCTATCTGCCCTAAGGCATTTATAAGCCTAGCCCAAAGTTATGTGGCTTACGCCACCCCTTATGTTAGAAATAATGTGCCCATTAGTTTGTTGTGCCTCTGTCCAGCAGTGACACAGAGATGATTCCCGGGGTAAACCTACGATCTCACATCCACCAGTCAAGATTTCTCTTGAACAGAGCCAGCGAGGTGCTCTGCCTCACATGGACCGGGATTTTATTCCACAACATGGGGAGTCTCTGGGTGATAAATCTATCCCTCCAGCATGTCCTTTTTATATCCGTGCTAAGGTTTAAGTCACTTGCTCTAGTGGTTCTGGTGGATTTGGATTTTTTGAGGTGGAGCATGTCCATTAATTCTGGGTTGGTCATGGCCTTGTATGTCAGGCACAGGTCACCTCTGAGTAGACGGTATGCAACTGAATAGAGTTGGAGTTTCTTCAGTCTGGCAGTATATGACAGGTTTTGGAGTCCCTTTATCCTTTTGGTGAGGAACTTTTGGGGTCTCTCCAATTGCTGCAGGTGTCGGGTGAGATACATCTCGAATGGGGCATTGTACTCGATCATTGGTCTGATAAGTGAAGAGTACAGGGGAACAATGACCTCACTTGATCTGGATGTGAATCCCTTCATGATCAGATGGGCAATGTAGAAGGTCTTTCGAACCACTTTAGCAATGTGAGTGTCAAACGAGAGGCCACTGTCAACCTGGGTACCCAGGTCCCTGATAACCTCTTCTGTGCTTAGTGGGTTGCCACCTATATGGTAGCTTGGGGTTACCTTGTTTTTCCTGAAGGGTATGACTATACACTTTTTTGCATTTAACTTCAGGCCATGGTTCTGGCACCAGCTATCAGTTTCCGTGAGACCCCTCTGAAGGATGTCTGTGTCCAATGTACTATCCACTATGGCACCCAGTTTGCAGTCATCCACAAACTTTGTCAGCCATAGTCCTCCTATGTTTGCCTGTACTTCTGAGAAGTAGATGCCGAACAATAGAGGGCCAAGGACTGAGCCCTGTGGGACACCACTTGTAACCGGCTTGGAGTCTGACATGGCTCCAGCAACTCTAACCCTGTGGGTTCTGTCCTTTAGCCAGTTTGCAACCCATCTTGTGACATATGGGTTTACATTTAAGCTGGTAAGTTTCTCTATGATACCCGAGTGGGGTATTGTGTCAAAAGCTTTTGCAAGGTCAAGGTAGGCTGTATGGACTGCCTTTCCCTCATCAATAGCCTTGGTAACTGTTTCGAAGAAGTCGACCAGGTTCAAAAGGCAAGATCTGCCCTTGACAAAGCCAAACTGGGTTGGGTCCAAGGTCTGCAAGTCCCCTATGTCCTTGTTTATGAGTTCCATTATGATCCTCTCCATAGCTTTGCAGACCAGGCTTATTAAGCTTATGGGCTGGTAATTACCAGGGTCCGTAGAGGCACCACCTTTGTGGAGTGGGACCACAGTTGCCGTACACCACTCCTTGGGCACATATTCTGTGATAAGGCTAAGATTAAACAGCTGCCTTATGTGCGGGTTTAGTTCTTCATTGAGTTCATGTAGCACACAGCCGGGGACACCATCCAGTCCCATTGATGCTGTGTTTTTAGCTTTAGAGAGAGCAGCTTTCACCTGCGCATTTGAGATGTCTGGGAGGCTACACTCTGTTGGGATAGTTATCTCTCCTTTTGGGGGGGAGAGGGGGGTGAAGTTTGTGCTGAACCTGTCTGCCAGTATGTTGGCAATGTCTGTGGGCTCAGTGATTTTTGTATCATTTTGGACTAATTCTGAGCATATCTGGGAGTTTCCACCCAGGTTTCTGACATAGCTGAAGAAGGCCTTATGATTGTCTTTTGAATCTATGGCAATTTTTTCTCAAAGTTGGCCTTTGATGATTTTATGAGGGATCGTAGTTTCTTGCTAGTACTGATCAAAGATGCCTTCCCTTTTGGGATTTTGCTCTATCATGTAATAGCTTTCTCCTCTTATTGTAAAGTTTGTTTATGGCTGGGGTCCACCAGACTGGACGTTTGCCCTTGGTGGAAAGAGTCTTGGTTTTATTTGGGATTGTCTGATCCATGCAGTCCTGAAGGTGTTCATAGAAGGCATTTGTAAGGGCTTCCGCAGCTTGGGTTGTGGTTTCCATTGGCTCGGGGGCCTTGAAGGATACCACACCTGTCTTGAGTAGTGTGAAGTTTGCTTTAGAGAAGTTCTTCACTGTGGTCTTTTTTGTTTGGGGTGGGGGCGGGATGTGGATTTCAAGTGAGATTAGTTTATGATCTGATCTCACCAAAGAGGGATATACTTCCGGTGTGGAGCATTTTGTCCCCATGTTTGTCATGATGAGATCTAGTATATTTTCTCCTCTTGTGGGGATGGTGACTAGTTGTTCCATGGCATTTGAATTTATGAACTCCAGGAACCTTTGGGCTAGAAAGTTGGGGCTTGAGTAATGTTCCCAGTCTATATTCGGGTAGTTGAAGTCACCCAATATGATGGTGTTTGGTGATACATTTATACCCTCCAATGTCTTCAGGAAGGCTGTGTGGGTTTCCTGAGTTTGAGAGGGTGGCCTGTAGCATGCTACAAATTGTAGAGCAGGTTTGCCTATGGTTAATTGCACCTGGATGGTTTCCGATGCTTCGTGCGTAGTCACCAACCTGGAGGTGTGGGTATCCTTGATGAATATGGATACACCCCCTCCTTTTGTGGTATGGTTCAGGTTTTGGGGCCAGAACGCATGATATGAGGTAAAACCTGATAGTGCCGGGGTGCTCTCAGGAGCCTTGAACCAGGTTTCAGTCACAGCACAGACATAGATGTTCTCCATACTGAGAAGGGCCTCGAGTGCGTGCATTTTGAGATTTAGACTTCTGGCATTGAGCAGCATTACCCTTAGTCTCTTCCCGTTTTTGTTTTCTAGGGTGGTAGGTTTAGGAGCAAATAATGCTATCTGTTTTGAGGAAACATACTGAAATGGTTCAATTAGCTTTAGTTTACAGTGAGTCCCAAAAGGAACAGAAATCTTTTTTAGTTAGAGGCATTGACTATGGGGCTTATTTAGAGGTTCCTATTACATTATTGAAAGCTAACGTAATCGAACAATCAAAACATCAAAATGGCAGCATTTCGAAGATCACATTGTGGGATCACAGTACAATGAGGATTGGAATATCTGCCTTTTCCTCACTGTAGTGCAATCTCGGAGTTGGAATATATATTTAGTGGGGGGGGGCACAGTCCCCCACAATACAAGCTTCAAAATGCTGCCATTTTGAAGTTTTGATCGTTCAATTACGTTATCTTTCAATAACATAATATGAACCATTATTTAGATGCCATCCTATAATGTATACTAAGTGCAGCACCTTGGCCATGCCGTTCCTACATTAAAGGGCATTATCTGTGAGATTTACATGCGCTAAAGAATTCAGTACTGCCTGTATTTTTGAAAGGTGACCATTTCAACCTGTATTGTCAAGGTAGGTTGTAGCACAGAAGTGGTAGAGGGGTGTCATGACCTTATGCAAGAGTCTTGTCATTGCAGCCAGGGCACTGTGGAGATCAAAGTGTAATATGGTATGCTTCAAAAGATCATCCATCCATGGAGAACATCAATTTCTCCTTGGAATCTTCGAACAGAAAGATTTTCCAGCACCCCTTGGTCAAATCTATTGTGCTCAGATACTGAGGCCCAACCTTTGTCTAGTTCATCCACCTGGGAAATGGGATAGCTATCAAGCTTCAATATGCCAGTCAAATTTTTAAAATAATTACAGAACTGGATTGTACCATCCAGCCTCTATACTAACTCACTCAGCAGTAGCTATTCATTCACTATTGGACTCTTTGATTATCCATACTTTTAAGATCATGTTTTCTTTTTATTTATTCATATATGGCCTATTTTTGAGCTTCAGGGATCCTGTACAATCTGAGGGTCCCTCTTAGTTATTCGAACTTTTTAAAGTTCGAATGTCATATGGTCGACACCATATGATCGAACTTTGAAAAGTTTGAAGGTTAAAAGCAATGGCTGCGTACAGTGCAGACTAGGAAAATCTCCCTTTTCTGCACTGAAGTGAGATCTCAGAGTTGGTATATTTAAGAAGGGGGGTGTGGAGGGTGCAGGGGGGCTTGCCCTCCCCGCTCAGAGTGTTCAGGTAAGTTTATTTTTTTATTTTTTATTATATTTTCGAAGTTTCAAACTTCACTCATATGTTGTCAAACATATGAGGTTTGAATTTTTGAAACTTTGAATATATAATATAGACCCCAATCTGAGAATTACCATTTCTTCAGGTACCATCCTGGCATGCTAGATAGTGACAGTAATTTATGCTGGTAAGTCTGAAAATATATATGTTTTTTTCATTAGAGGAATTCTAGGTTCTCTTATTTTTCAACCTTAGAAAGCACGTTGCCCTGCATTACCTGATAAACTAAAGCTAATTGCTTCTTTTATTACCAGGTAACTATACCTGATTCCATTCCCATCTCATTCATCTCAGGCTGTAGAATGTCAATATATCAGATCTGTTTGGATCAGCTTTTCCCCATTTGTTAATGGTGTAATTTGTCTCATTGATCTTCTCAAAGGGCTAGTATGGACCTTGCCTCTTAGCTAAGAATTTATTTTCACTGGTGAGAATCATGACCAAAACCTGATCCCTCACATGAAACTCTCCATGGTGAGCATTCTAGGTACATAATCATTTTTGACTAGTTTGAACCATTTCAGTATGCTTCCTCAAAACAGATAGCATTATTTGCATTCTTTTGTGAAAACTGTTGTAGTGTTCTATTATTGAGGGGGTTACTTATTCCTCTAAGTTTTCCTAGGATATTTCTAACAGTTCCCTTAGCTGTTATCCTTAAAACAACTTGAAAAGGCTAAAACAGTGGGTGGAGGTTTGCAGATTTTCCCTCAGAGTAAACATTTGATAGAGAAAACATTTTCCCATTGTTTCCAGTCGGCTGCAACTACTTTCTTCAAGATAGATTTTAAGGTTCTATTTAACCTTTCTGCAAAATTGTCAGTCTGTTGATATACAGTGCTCCTAAGATGTTTTACCTGAAAGACCTGGAACATTTATTTATTTAGTTAGTTAATTAGTTAGCTAGTTAGTTATGTATTTAGTTATTTGTTTGTTTATTTAATTTTATTTTAGCTATTTACTGACATTCGTTTAGCAGTAAATTCTGACTGGGTAATAAATACCCATTTACAGCAGAGGTACAGAGAAAAAATTTCTATAGAGTTTGATAACTTCAGTAAAACAGTAGTATAGATCGAATTATATATCTATCATAGGATCATATGAAGTTACTTGGCTTATGGACCTAGGGCCCTTACAAGCCTAGCCAAATTCTGCCCATGTTTGCTCAATTAGAATCTATTGCCCCTGTCCAAGAGAGACACAGGTGGAATCCCTGGTGTGAATTTAGAGTTATCAATCCATTCATCTAGACTGAGTTTGAAGAGGGCCAAACAGGTGCTCTTCTTGACATGAATTGGGAGTCTATTCCACAGGTGCTGGTAACCTCTGAGAGACAAACCAGTCCTTCCAGCAGGTTCTAGTAATGTCACATACCAGGTTAAGATCTTTAGAGCGAGTAACCTGTGAGCAATTGGACTTACAGATATGCAGCATTTCCAATAAAGCAGAGTCAGAGATAGCCTTATATGCAAGTCAGAGATCACTTCTGAGTAGTCTGTATGAAATGGAGTGAAGTGATTCTGATTTCTGCTGATCCACAGTGGACAGATGCTGAATACCTTGAATTCTCCTTGTGAGGACTTTTGTGGTCTCTCCAATTGCTGCAGGTGCCTGAAAAGGTACATACCAAAAGCAGTTTTGTACTCAATTATTGGCCTGATGAGGGAAAAGTACAGGGAGGATATAACTTCTTTTTTTTCTGGAGGCAACACCCTTACTTATGAGATGAGCAATACAGAATGCCATTCATACCACTGGGGAGACATGGTGATCAAAGGTAAGGTTGCTGTCAACTTGTGTGCCCAGGTCTCTTCATCACTGAGTGCTTGCTTAGGGTGTTTCTATTGATGTGGTAGTTAGCAGGAACATCACTCTTACTGAAAAGGATGACAATACACTTTTTTGCATTGAGTTTAAGGTTGTGTCTTTGGTACCAATCATTTGTTTGCGTAAGACCCTCTTGCAGACTGTTGACCTCATCTGGGGATTCTATGACTGCTCCCAATGTGCAGCCATCAGCAAACTTTGCCAGCCACAGATCTTTAGTTTTTGTTTGCACTTCAGAGTAATAGATTCCAAACAGTAGAGGTCCCAGGACTGATCCCTGTAGAACACCACTGGTTACAGGTCTGCTGTTGGAGGTGGATTCCCCTATTTTGACTGCACAGGTTCTATTGGTGAACCAGTTAGTGACCTACCCAATGAAATAAGGGTTGATATCTAGCTGGGTGAGTTTGTCAATAATGCCTGAGTGGGGAACAGTGTCAAAAGCCTTGGCAAAGTCCAGGTAGGCTGTATGCACAGTTTCTCCTTCATCCAGGGCTCTGGTGACCGTCTCAAAGAAGTCCACCAGATTTAATAGACATGATCTCCCTTTGACAAATCCAAACTGAGTAGAGTCAAGTGTTTGGAGAATACCTATATCTTTGTTGATATGATCCACGATGATTCACTCCACAGCCTTGCAGATAATGCTAGTCAGGCTAACAGGTTTACAGTTCCTGGGGTCAGTGGAAGCACCACCCTTGTGCAAGGGAATAACAGTAGCCATTTTTCATTCATCTGAGACAAAGATGGTGCTTAGATGATGACAGAAAAGAATACCCAGTGGTGTTGCTAATTCTCGTTGGAACCCATGTAGGACACAGCCTGGGATGTTACCAGGTCCAATAGATGCTGTGTTTTTCAACTTAGAGAGGGCATTTATGACCTGCTCTCTAGAGCTACAAGGTGCGGGATAGGTGGAAGGGATGTCATGGGGAATGTGTGTTAGGGACAGGGGAGTGAAGTTTTCACAGAACCTGCTGGCTAACAGGTTTGTTATGTCAAAAGGCTCAGTGTATGTCATATCATTAACTACCTGTTTGGTGCAAATCTGGGTCTTACATTTCAGACTACGGATGTAACTAAAAACACCTTATGGTTGTCCTTAGTTGAGGACGCTAATTTGGATTCATAGTTTGCTTTGGAGGACTTCACAAGAAGCTGTATTTACCTGTTTATGCTGAGGAGGGAGTGTTTCCAGTTTAAGACATGCTCCTTCTTACTTTTGGACAACAATTTCTTCCTCTTATTGGAAAACCTGTTAACGGCAGTTCTCCAGCACACAGGGTTGTCTTCCTTAAAGAGCTTATTTTAGTCCTATCAGGCACGGTCTCGTCAATGAGGTTATACAGGTGTTTGCAAAAGGCACTGGTGTAGAGCTTGACATAGTTGCCAGTTACATCTGAGGGGAGATGTGCAGTGATGCTATTTATATCATCCCTTAGAAGGATATAATCTGCTTTGGAGAACTTTTTTTGTTTAGTTTCTGCTGGGGTGGGGTGGTGTGATAGCTATTTTGAATGAGACTGATTTGTGGTCAGACCTGACAAGGGAAAGCCTCACAGCAGGGGTGCTACAGTGGTCCACCATATTGGTAAGTACCAGATCCAAGAAGTTGGTGCCTCTAGTTGGAGTGTCCACCAGCTGGTCCAGGACATTGGAGTTAAGGAACTCGAGGAACCTTTGGGTAAATGAGTTTGAGCATGTGTAATTTATCGAGTCAATGGCTAGGTAATTAAAATCACCCAGAACCATGGTGCTTGGATGTATCTTGATGGATTCAGGTAGATTGGTGTCTTGATTTATGGAGAGGGTCCTGTAGCAGAAAATAACTTGAATAGGTGTCCTACCAACAGAAAGTTGGATCCAAAGTGTCTCCAGGGAATCATACTGTTTAACCAATCTGGAGGTGTGTTTATCTTTAATGAATATTGATACTCCTCCTCCTTTACTTTTCATGCCTTCTGTTCATGGTATAAATGTGCAGTTCATGCCTTCTGTTCATGGTATAAATGTGCAGTTCATTCCTTCTGTTCATGGTATAAATGTGCAGTTCATGCCTTCTGTTCATGGTATAAATGTGTAGTAGGAGGTGTAACCTGCTATGGCTGGGGTGCTCTCCACTGCTTTGAGCCAGGTCTCTGTGATGTAACCGCACAGATGTCAGGGTCTTCCAAGGTGAGGACTGCTTCCAGTGAGTGCAGTTTCATGCTAAGACTCCTCGGGTTTAGCAAAATAACCTTGAGGTTGTTTTTTGATGAACTTTTCAACTCAGGAATTTTGTCCTTGTGACATTGCCTAAAAAGGCACTATTATGGTGGCAAGTGCCTTTGCCACTAGCTGAAATCTCTGGAGTGATAGATGAAGACCATCTATGGCAAAGCATCGAAGTCTCTTGATCATGTCATTGCAGGCTAACAGAAACGGTATCCCTTTAGAATAACATCAGACACTAAGGCAATTATTGAAGTCAATGATTTTCTGTAATATGCTGCTCAAGGCTAGGGACATACCTGTCTGTGACACATAATCAGAGAGGTCAATCATGTCTCTCCTCATGTAGTCCAAGGAGGTACATCTCAAGTCGTTCACACCAAGATGTATTATGACCGAATCATAATAGTACTTGTTGACAGACTTGAGTGCATGCATGATCTGATGAATCACGGCACCAGAAAGACAGCTGACTGTGACTTTTTCCTTTTTCAGCCTGGTGAGGTGGATGTCTGTGTGTCTCACTAAAGAGTCTCCTATGACTAAGATATTTGGAATGGATATACGTTGCCTTATGGGCTTTGATGGTGAGACACTTGTGTTTATGTCATTATGTGTATTGTGTATTTTTGGTGTTATGGTTGGATTAGTATGTATGTGTTTTGGCGGTCTCTGGTGTTTAGATAGATTTTTTGTGAGCACCTTCACATATGTTGGTCTATGTGTATGCTGTGTGTCATGTGTAGGAGTTGACGTAGGTGGGCTTACAATCTGCTCTGTATTGCTGTCTACTGCACCAGACAGCTGTGATTCCAGATTCATTATGTAGGTGCATCTCTCACAAATGATACAGGAATGATTTAGTAGTAGGGAGTTGCTGCACTGCCTCAGTAGACTCATGTTAACCAGGCTGGTAGGAGAAAAGGTGGGAAAGTGACAGTTAATTATCCTAGGAATAATCTTGGTCTAGCTATAACATTTAAAGAGGGAATACAGCAGGGGCAGCTATTAGTAGGTTTAGGTGTGAAGAGCTCTAGTTTAGGTAATATCTGAGAGCCTAGAGAGCAGGCATCTGTAACTGGCAATACCTCTGTGCCATAGTGTGTGATGCTGTGCAATGCGCAAACAGGTTCATACAAGCACAAACCGGTTCAAACAAAGGCTTATTAAAGCAGAAAAACAGGAAACAGCCAAAGTTCAAATTATCTATTCAAAATGCCCTAAACACTAACTCTAGCTAGATCAGTCCAGCTGCACCTTCCTCCCACGAGGGCAAAGTGGGGTCTCTCCAGGCAAAAGATTAACTGTTTTACAAGGTCCAAAGGTCACAAACAGTACTAGAGTCAGCAAAAAACTGACCCTAGTCTATGCTAGCATTTTTCAAGTGCAGCAAACAAGTAAAATGAACAAACAAATAGATGAACAGTAATTACAATTGTAAGAGGAATTCAATTAGCAGACAATCTAAAAAATGCAGTAAAATGCAGTTGCACAGTTTAAACAAACAGATATGCAGCAAATATTGTTTTAGTCAATAGAAAGTGCAGAAACCAGTTGAAAATAAGCACTTATCTTTTGTAGTCTCTCAGCAGGTATTTTAAAAACAGTAGAGCAAGGACAGAAGGCCTAATTGACTGCTGCTTTGAGCAAACAAGCACAAACTGGTTCAAACAGAAGCTTATTAAAGCAGAAAAAGAGGAAACAGCCAAAATTCATATTATCCAATCAAAATGCTCTAAACAGACCCCTGCAACAGTAACTCTAGCTCAAAGTGTACCTTTCTCCCATGAAGGCATGGGGGGGCTCTTCAGACAAAAGATGAACTGTTTTACAAGCTCCAAGGGTCACAAATAGTACTAGATTCAGCAAATAAATGAACCTAGTCTATGCTAGTGTTTTAAGTGTAGCAAACAAGTAAAATGAACAAAACAAGGAGATGAACAGTAATTACAGTTGTAAGAGGAATTCAATTAAGAATTCAGTTATTCTATATTTTATCTTACCTAGCTATCTGTGTAACTATCTATATACATACAATGCAACAGTGGAATACATTGGGTACAATAAACCATGAGGACACACCAGTGATGCAATAAAAATAATAAAAATAATAAAAAATGATGAATATGATAAAGAGTATAGTAAAAAGTATTCATAGCATAGTCTATTATGCTAGAAAATAAAAGAAACTTATCAAGAAAAAGATATACTATCCCATGAATGGAGAAAGGGCAGGTGTTGAAAGGTACAGATAGATATTATGATGAGCAATTAGTATGAATGTGAAATATTTATTGATGTAGATCATACAGGTAAGGTACATGGGCATAGCCTTCAGTTAGTGAGAAATTCTTTAAGAGAGGACTTAAAAACATGTAGGCTAGATACAGTTTTGATTAAATTTGGAATTGAGTTCCACCCTTAGGCTATGCAGTGAGTATAGACATTGACACATACGTTTTTTGGTTTATAGATATCAAGCAGTTTTTTTTTTCTTGAGAGTGCAGAGGGAGATTTGGAAGATGTGATAAAGTACTGAGGAGATAGAAGGGCAGGTTGAGAGGTTATATAGTATTTTATGTGTTAGAGGAAGTTGTGTATGGGTAAGTTGATATGAGAGTTGTAACCAATTTGGAACATATAAAGCAGAGCAATGATTGGCTTAATGTGGCATGTTAGCTTTAAATTTAGCTATCTTGTTATATTATTTCTCCAGTTGTAATTTAATAGAGATCTGGATGTTAGGCAAAATGGATGAGCCATAGAAAAGAGAGAGTAAAAGATAAGAGTTACCTAGAGTGATTCTACTTGAAGGAGTAAGGATTTTTTGTTGCTTTATATAGCTGTCAAAGGAAAAATATACTTTAAAAATGATCAATACATGGTAGGTTCGGGTTAAGGCACTTTAATCTTGCAGCAAGGAGACAAAAACATGCTAATACAGAGTTTGTCTAACTAGAATCAGGAAATACCAGCATTTTTATACATTTTCTAATAAGACATTGCCTACCAAGCTGACGTAGCAGATCACAAGTTTTAACATCATCATTACATAGCAGTTGTTTTCATGCTTTTCTGCTTGAACTATCAATTCTTGTGAGAAACTTCCTAAGAAAAACAACATGGCCTTGGCTACCACCGGTTAGATATATGCAATGTTACCATTCAAGGTACTATGGCTAATTTGAGCACAAAGCAAGTATAGATTGCAGTTCATTTCTCCAACAGTTCTTTGTCTGTCTTTATCTCTTCCTTCTGCAGCTGTGCTAATTGTTCAAAATCATAACATTATAGAATATAGCATTGTTCATTCATTGCTTCCTGACCTAGCAGATAATCACCTGTTTTTCAAGTACATTTCCAAAAGGCATAAACATGAATTTTGCTGTGCTAGCAGTTACTAGGTCAGAGGGCATCTTGCAAGTTTCAGAAAGCACACTGCTGTTTCAAAAGCATCTTTTAGTCTCATATGAAACTAAGCTGTATATAAAATAGTGTATATAAAATAGAATGAAAAACGTGTTAACTCTTTTAGCTTCTAATTAGCATTAAGCACACACATTAATACATATTTTTCTAACATTTCCCCCCTGTTAATACTTTTTAATTCTATTTTCAAAAGCATAAACAGTTTGCTTCTTCTCCTAACCTCTTCCATTCAGGATTTGCAGCTAAGAGAGTCATTCAGTTTAGACTTATGAAAGTGTTTCACTTTTCAACAACTCTTCAATTTCAGTACTTTGATACAAAGTCTCAGAAAGTGACATGTCTATAAAATCTTTGATTAACTTCTTCATGCAGGGAATACCACAACAAATACATGTTCCTAATAGGAGTAATCCCACACAAATGGCAATCAGGATGTTCATTAGGATGGAACCCCACCCCCCAAACAGATCCTGGAAAAAGTCCATCAGAGGGTTTGGGCCTGGTTTGGTCATGGTCAACACTTGCTGGATCACCTCAAGATGGTCGTTTATCTTGTGCTGGTTGTCAGGAATATACGAACAGCATTCTTCTTTGATTAAAGCGCAGTTACCACCTCTCGCCGCTAGGGTGAAGTCAAGAGCCATGTGGTTTTGAAGCACCACAATTCTCATAGCATTCAGTTCATCAGTCACTAATTCGAGAGCAGAAAAAGTTGCATTGCTCATAACTTTGAGAAGTTTAGACAGTTTTCTCAGCTCCCAAATTGATTTCACTGTGCCATATGCAGGGGCTATGCTTGCCCACGATATAATGGTGTCACTCAAGTCCATGTGTGTCAGTTTATCTTTGCTTTTCACGGAGTTATGGTTTCTCCACCCTGCTTCGATTCGTCCCACTGGATTCTCAGGTCTCTTGACTGGACTTCTAGGTTTACTGCTGACCTCTCTGACATTTGAAATTTTTCCCTGAGGCAAAGCTGCAGTGTGTCGTATGGCCAGAACCAGGTAACCCACAAAACAACTGCCGGACCATTTCTCAGGTAGCCATTTATATGCTTTTTTCCTACAAACAAAATAACAATTCTCTACTTTAGTATTGATATAAGCTTGCCCTGCATGAAACATTTTCTTATCAATAATAGAAAGCTGCTTTAAAAGAACAGGATTATGTCATATTTCACTAACACTTCTATGCATCTTTTTGAAATATGCATCATAGTTTGTATCACAAATAGTTTTTGTCTTACTGGCCTTAATATAACATTTATAAGAAACAGTCACATTGCAATTGCTCCAACCCACCTGAATAGTGTCATTTTTATAAAAACATACAATCCCTTTTTGTGTAACAGGTAGGTACAATGCTATTTTGTCTTGTGATTTCACAGGTGTAGTATAAAAAATCAAGCTTTCCCATTTCTCATTGACCCCTAGGGGGCAGCAGTCTTCAATAATCCCCAGTATACTGTTGGTATAGCTGTGCAAATCCAGCAGTTCGAAACATTAAAAGTCTCAGCATACACATATTTAATTTCTTGATAAGTGTTAAAGTTTGGATGCCAGTCTATGAGTAATGCATCACGTTTGTTCAGTTCAACTCATGTGGCTGGGAAAAGGGAAGGCCACAGCAAAAAGATCATTGTTATCAGTATAGCTATCAGAATAATCATGCAAATTTGTTGAGGTTGTTCTGCATCTCTGTTTACTCTATACCTGGTCATTTTGTTCTCGTTGTACAACAGTAACAAGGTTTTTGTCCAGTTCAAAGTTTTTAACCAATTTACAGTGTGTCAGATGAATCCAGGATGCTCGCTCTGCGATCTTGACTGCAGTGGGTGTTGACAGTAGCACCTGGTACGGTCCTTCCCACTTCGGACAACTCCAGTTCTTTTTCTTCACAACCTTCACCCAGACCCACATGCCTGGGACTATGATGGTCTGGTTTGTTCTTTATCTGAATCAGAATTTAACTGCAAAAGTTTGTTATTCAAAAATCGTCTCATATACTCTGCAAGTGAACTGTCAGCCTCCTGGTCTGCAGGAATGAGAGGTTTCCACTGAGGTGTATAATATGCCCTCCCAAACAGAATTTCAAAAGGAGTTAACCCTTTTACATTTGGAACAGTTCTCATACTCAACAGTGCCAGAGGAAGACAGTGCACCCAGTTATTTTGTGTTTCACTAATCAATTTCCTGAGCTTATTTTTCAAAATTCCATTGTGCCTCTCTACTAATCCTGCAGATTGGGGGGTGGTATGCACAATGGTTTTTCAGAGAAATCCCAAAGTAACAGCTTAATTGTTGTATAGTTTGATTTACGAAGTGTGTGCCATTGTCACTATAAATCTTTTCTGGTATGCCGAATATAGGAATAATTTCTTTAATGAGGACTTTTGCAACAGTAGCTGCATCTGGAATTTTAGTTGTAAAAGCTTCCACCCATTTGGAAAACATATCTATAATGACAAGGCAGTACTTCTTATTTTTGAATTTGTTCAGCTCTATAAAATCCATACAGATAGTATGGAATGGATACAGTGGTGTAAGGAAACTCCCTTGCTTAGGTTTCAATGCCCCCTGTGCATGATGCTTGTTACAAACATGGCATGCTCGACAAGCCATGATGCTTCGCTAGGGACGGCTTGCACCTGTTACCCCTGGGCTTTCCGATATTGGAAAAGGCTCTTGCTACCCCCATAGTGCCTTTTTTAGGCAAGGCTCAAAATACAAACCCACCTCCATAGGTATCACAAGGGATAAGAAACTAAGAGTAATGCTACTCAATGCTAGAAGTCTAAACTTCAAGATGCATGCACTTGAAACTCTCCTTAGCATGAAGAACATTGATATCTGTGCAGTAACAGAAACCTGGTTCAAGGCTCCCGAGAGCACCCCAGCACTACCAGGTTATACCTCATACCATGCTTTTCGGCCCCAAAACTTGGACAGAACCACAAAAGGAGGGGGAGTATCAATATTCGTCAAAGATACCCACACCTCCAGGTTAGTGGTACAGCACGAAGCATCAGAGACTATCCATGTGCAACTAACAGTGGGTAAAACTGCCTTCCAGTTTATAGCCTGCTACAGACCACCCTCCCAAACCCAGGAACCCCACTCGGCCTTACTGAGAACACTGGAAAATATGAAAGTCTCTCCAAACACCATTATATTGGGTGATTTCAACTACCCAAACATAGACTGGGAGCATTACTCTAGCTCCAACACCCTAGCCCAAAGGTTCCTAGAATTTACAAACTCAAATGCTATGGAACAACTTGTTACCACTCCCATAAGAGGGGAAAACATACTGGACCTGATCATCACCAACATGGGGACTCTATGCTCCAGACCAGAATTGTATCCCTCATTGGTAAGATCAGACCATAAACTAATCTCACTGGATATTCACATCCCAACTCCACCCCCTGCCCTGAAAACCACAGTGAAAAACTTCTCTAATGCAAATTTCACACTGCTCAAAACCAAGGTGGAATCCTTCAAAGCCCCCGGGCCTGTGGAAAATATGGCCCAGACAGCAGAATCCTTTATAAACGCATTCTATGAACACCTTCAGGAATGCATGGATCATGCAATCCCAAATAAAACCATGTCCCAATCCTCCAAAGGCAGACGTCCTGTCTGGTGGACCCCAGCCATAAACAAACTATACAATAGAAGGAGGAAGCTACTACATGACAGAGCAAAATCCCAAAAAGGGAAAGCATCTCTGATCAGTATTAGCAAAAAACAACGGGCACTCATAAAATCGTCTAAGGCCAGCTTCGAGAGAAAAATTGCACAGGACACTAAGGATAATCACAAGGCTTTCTTTAGTTATGTTAGGAACCTGGGTGGGAATTCCCAGATATGCTCAGAATTAGTCCAAAATGACAAAAAATACACCGAACCCACAGACATTGCCAACATCCTAGCTGACAGGTTCAGTGCAAACTTCTCCCCCCCTCCCCAACAAAAGGGCAAATATCTATTCCAGCAGAGTGCTGCCCCCCTGACATAGCAGATGCTCAGGTAAGAGCTGCCCTCTCCAAAGCAAAAAACACAGCATCAATGGGACCAGACGGTGTCCCGAGCTGCGTACTACATGAACTCCAAGAAGAGCTAAACCCAAACATAAAACTACTGTTCAATCTCAGACTTACTACAGGATATGTACCCAAAGAGTGGCATACAGCAACAAAGGTGGTGCCTCAACAGATCCTGGAAACTATCGCCACATAAGCTTGACTAGCTTGGTCTGCAAAGCTATGGAAACGATCATCGTGGACCTCATAAATAAAGATATTGGGGACCTACAGACACTGGATCCTACCCAGTTCGGCTTTGTTAAGGGCAGATCCTGCCTCTTAAACCTGGTTGATTTCTTTGAAACAGTAACCAAGGCCATTGATGAGGGGAAGGTGGTCCACACAGCCTACTTGGACCTCACAAAAGCCTTTGATACAATACCCCACTCGGGCAATATAGATAAGCTCACCTGCTTAAATATAAACCCCTATGACACTAGATGGGTTTACAAACTGGCTCAAGGACGGAACCCACATGGTTCGAATTGCTTGAGCCATGTCAGACTCCAAACCAGTTACAAGTGGTATCCCACAAGGCTCATTCCTGGGACCTCTTTTGTTCGGTATATATTTCTCGGAGATACAGGCCAACATGGAAGGACTGTGGCTGACTAAGTTTGCAGATGACTGCAAACTGGGAACCATAGCTGACACTCCAGCTGACAAAAGCATCCTCCAAAAGGGCCTCATAGAAACAGACAACTGGTGCCAGAGCCATGGCCTCAAGCTAAATGCCAAAAAGTGTATAGTCTTCCCTTTTGGCAAAAACAAAGTGCCCACAAATTACCACATAGGTGGTAATCCATTAAGCACAGAAGAAGTAATTAGGGACCTGGGGACCCAAGTTGACAGCAATCTCTCATTTGACAACCACGTGGCCAAAGTGGTTAGAAAAACATTTTATATAGCCCACCTAATCATGAAGGGATTCACATCTAGATCAGGAGAGGTCATCATGCCTCTTTACTCATCTCTCATCAGGCCCATAATTGAGTACAATGCCCCTTTTGGGATGTACCTTAACAGACACCTGCAGCAACTGGAAAGACCCCAAAAGTACCTCACCAAGAGGATCAAAGGGCTGAAACAGATGCCATATGCTGCCTGGTTAAAGAAACTCCAGCTCTACTCAGTGGCATACCGCCTGCTCAGAGGCGATCTGTGCCTGACGTATGAAGCCATGTCCAACCCGGAATTAATGGACATGCTGCACCTCAGAAAATCCAAATCCCATTGAGCTACGCACCCGAGAGACTTGAACCTCAGCACTGAAATAAATAGGACATGCTGGAGGGACAGATTCATAACCCAGAGGCTCCCTTCACTCTGGAATAAAATCCCAGTCCAGGTTAGGCAGAGTCCCTCATTGACTCTCTTCAAGAGGAATCTTGATGAGTGGATGGGAGATCATAGGTTTACCCCGGCTATCACTTCTGTGTCACTGTTAGACAGAGGCACAGTATACTAACCTCGAAAAAGGGCATAGCAAAATTAATTTAAAATGGGTGGCGAAAGCCAAACACACTCTGGCTAGGCTTATAAATGCCCTAGGGCAGATAGCCTAGTATGAACCTATGAACCTATGAACCTATGCTGCACAAAATTTTTTGTGTAGTTTGTAAATCCATACGTCGTAAACACTCGATTCACTAACTGTACCATCCCCCCTGTTGAGACATGGCACTGCCCATGGCTCAACAAAGCTGCATATCTAAACAAGTTAGATGGCAAAATCGGTTTCCTCTCTTTGGAGATGTACAGCCCTTTCTCAAGAATTGCTCCTTGTTTTATCCATTTTTGTTTTTCTACATTTGTAGTAAGTGTCTGCATTGTTTTTAACATTTCTAAGTCTAAAATCTCAGATGGTTGTAATTCCTCACTCAAAAGAAATACTTCTGAAGCTGAAGCTGCTTGTTTTGCAGCTGTATCAGCCCTCGCATTACCTTTTGAAATCCTATCCTGTTGTTTAGTATGAGCTATGCATTTGCAAATAGCTACTTTCTGAGGTAACTGAATAGAGTCTAACAAATCTAAAATAAATTGCGCATGATTAATTGGTTTACCAGTAGATGTTATCATTCCTCTATTTTTCCACTGCTGCACAAAAACATGTACAGTAGAAAAAGCATACTGGCTGTCAGTAAAAATGTTCACTCGTTTACCCTTTGCTAAGGTACATGCCCTTGTTAAAGCAATCAATTCTGCTGCTTGTGCAGATAAGTTGTGTGGTAAAGACTCTGCTTCTAAAATCTCAGTATCAGAAACTACTGCATACCCCACTAGATTCTGTCCTGTAGGAACCCTCCTACACGAGCCCTCCACATAGTATGTCACCTCGGCATCATCCAAGGGAACATCCGTGAGATCTTTTCTAGGTAGTGTCTTTTGCTCAATCTCCTGCAAGCCGCAGTGTGGTTTGCCATCTGCAGGGATTGGGAGCAAGGTTGACGGATTCAAAGTTGTGCATCATTCAATTGTCATATGAGGTTGGCTCAACAGTATAGTCATACAGGTAAGATGTCTAGCAGGAGAAAGATATGCTACTTTTTCTTGCAGTAAAATAATCGCGACTGCATGAGGCACTCTCAATGTGAGAGGGTGGAATAATACTACTGAGGCTGAAGCCTGCACTGCCATTGCAGCTGTGACTACTGCTTGTAAACAGTGGGGCAGGGATCGCGCCACTGGGTCTAGCTGTGATGAATAGTAAGCTATGGGGCATTGTTTGTCCCCATGCTGTTCTGTTAATACTGATGTCATATAACCTTGCTTATAATCTACAGTTTGGAAAAATCATTTATGATAGTTCGGTAATCCTAAAACTAATGAAGATGCTATCAGTTGTTTCAATTTGCAGAAAGCTGATTCTGCTTCTGGTGTCCACTGTAAGAAATCTTGTGCTGCCATAGGCTTTTTGAATATCAAGTTGGTCAGTGGAGCAGATTCCAAGGCATAGTTTGGAATCCAACTTCGACAAAAATTAGTAGTACCTAGGAAGGACATCATTTCCTTCTTGGTAGTTGGTTTAGGTGCTTGTAATATTGCTGTTTTTCTGTCTTCATCTAATATTCTGCCTTCTTTGGATATTACATATCCCAGGTATTTGACCTGTTTTTTCCAAAGTTGCAGCTTGTTTTTGTTTACCTTGTGTCCTTGAGTAGCTAAAAATTGTAGTAATGCTATGGCATCTCCTCTGCATTCTTGCTGGGTGGGGGCTGCCAGCAGAATGTCATCTACATAAAGTAAAATCTGGCTGCCTTTCGGTGGGATAAATCCCACCAGGTTACTTGCAATTTCCTGTGCGAATATTGTGGGACTCTCACAATATCCCTGTGGTATTCGGGTATATCTATACCTTTTCTGCTGAAATGTAAATGCAAACCAATGTTGGCTGTCAGGGTGTATCGGTATTGAGAAAAATGCATTGCTGATATCTACCACAGAAAAATATTTTTGTTGCGGTTTTAAATCATTTAATAAGGTATGTGGATCTGGCACCGTAGGTGCCCTGGGTATAACTGCATCATTTACAGCTTGTAAATCTTGGACCATACGCCATTCTCCGTTTGCTTTCCTAACAGGAAATAAGGGTGTATTACATGGTGAATCAGGAGATTCTATCAATACTCCTTCCTTGAGTAAGGCTGCTATTATAGGTTTGATTCCTACTTCTGCATCCTTTCTCAATGGATACTGTCTTTTCTGAGGTCTAAATGCTGACTTTGGTGTGATAGTGACTGGTCCTGCTGTACGAATAAGTCCTACATCTGATTTTCCTGTTGACCAGAGAGTCTCTGGTATGTCTCATAAGGCTTTTTCCTCTTCTTGTAGTAAGAGTGCTACTCAGCTGTCCTCACTTGCCTGCAAGTGTACAGCTGGGTGTGTCTGTGTTATCCAGTTTAGCTTCTGCTTTTGTACTCCCTGTTCGAAAAGTTCTAACTCTGTCTGCTTTTCCCACCTTGTGACTTTTTCTCCTAGGTCTGCCCACTTCACATTTCTATCCTTAGTCAAACTCACATGTGGTAATCGATTAGATTTGTAAAGTGCTAGGAATTCCTGGGGCAATGAACAGCTCACTACACTGTTTCCCTCTGTATCCCAGTACAAATTTCGTAATACTAATCTGTTAGCATGGTTTCTAAGCAGTTCTTGTTCATATTCTTTATCAGGTCCTGGTTTGCTACAGTAATATAGAGTGCAATGCAACAAATGCTGTTTATCAGTCTCAAGGGAGGGGGATTTACTGATGGCTACGTTCATCAGTTCTTCGGTTACTGCCCCTGGACCAGTCGTAACCAAGTCCTGGCTGTACCAATAAAATGTTTCACCCTCCAGTCGCACTACAAAAGTATCCATTTGTTGCTGTGCTTCCATACCCTGCATAGCTGGAACTACTGCTATGCCAAATATCTGCATTAGGTTTCTGCCCAAAAGATTTACTGGGCATTTTGCAGAAACAACAATTATGCTTTTCTGAGTCATCCCTGAAACAGGGTCAGTTATTGCTATGTTGTGGGAGAGTGGCTCCCGATACAGCTGTCCATTAGCTGCTTTCACTAATATGTAATCAAGTGATTCTGAATTTTCTGGTAGTTTGGAAGGGTGTAACGGGGTCCGTGAAGCCCCTGAGTCACACAGGAATTTAACTTCCCTCCCCTCTACCAGAAGTATAACTTCCGGTTTTGTGTCTGCTAAGTTGAGCTCTAGGCTCAATAATGCTAAGTCTAAAATTTCATTTTCTTCATTATCTGTGATTTCATGCACATCCTCTATTTCTTCTATCACATCCTCTACTCCTTCTATCACATTTGCACTTGTCTTTTCTTGTTTATTCCTTTCCAGTGATTCTTGACTATCATATAGTCAGTCCTCACTCTCCTTGTCTTCTGTGGTTACCTTTTTATTTTGCCTGCAATCCCTTGCTAAATGTCCCTTTTTCACGCATTTAAAACATTCACCTCTTTTCTCTCTCTTCAAAATCCTCTCATCGTTTATCAGATTATTTGTTTCCCTGGGCATTTTTCTTACCCTTCTTCCCAGTTTGTACTACAAAGACTTCTGATCCATCTTCTACTGCAAATACTTCAGTTTTCTTTTTCTTTTTGCTATTAAACTGCCTTTAGGCATGTCTTGCATATTCAAGTAATGACTGTAATCTACTTGTATGATGATCTACCATGTGCTTTGTAATAAAGCTGCTAATGGGTGCAATGCTGCCTTTCAAAAATGCATTCTTTAGCTGTTGCTCATATGGGGAATCATGTGTTTGGTCTTCAGGTACCTGCATTCCACAATGGTTATTAAAACACTCTAATAATCTGGCATAATATCTATCAACAGTTTCACCTTCTTGTTGTATGCATTGATTTATGCAAGTCCAGTCAGCCCTAGGCTTACATTTCTTAGAGATTCGGTCTGTCAGACCTTTCACTCTGTTATCCAGTTCTGCTTTACTATGTGGGAGTGGCCTATGTTCTGCGTCACGGGGATTCCAGTTGCCACTGATCATGTGCCAATCTGGACCCACGATTTGTCTGACTACTTTCTCTACTTCCTCTCCATTCAAATGATAACTTAACCTCATGCCCAGTAAGTCTTCTAAGAATTTTCTAAAATTAACTTTCAGATGGAGAATTCCCTCTGTGGCTTTCCGGATGTATTCCGGTGTCCACGGTCTATATACTAGAAGAGTTGGGTCCTGTCCTGCCTGTCCTGCCTGTGGATTTGATACTTCTATGAGTGGACATATCTCTTCTTCACTCATAGCTTGTGAATTTTTATTTATTTCATACAATTCAATACCCCCTATTAAGTTGCATGTTCGAGACCTAGTCTCGATAGGATCTCTGACAAACGGTTTTGGTTTTGCAGGAACAACTGGATATAGCGGAGGTGGATCAGCTTGTCCACTCACTTCATATTCTGGTAAGGGAAGCGGAGGGGGTGGAGGGGCTGTTGCTATTACCAAGTTATTGTCTTCTTTATCTAAAAACATTGCTTTTGAATTTTTAATCTTTTGTTCCCTGCGGTTTGCTTCCTCAAGCCACCTGTTTGCCTGAGGGACTCCTAATTGACGCTTTTTTAACTGACCTTTTGCGTCTGTTTTAAGTTGTCTAACAAGTTTAATAAGTGAAGGTTTATCTAAATTACCATCAAATTTGTATTTATTAACCCATTTTGTATAGTACCTAACATTGTCGGCATGCTGTAATTGCATATATTTCGCGTCTTCGGTTAAGGGCGGATCTCGGGAACTTTTTGTGCACTGATTTCCCATGTTGTCTTAGCTAAGTTAGAAATTGTTACATAACCCTTTTTATCACGTGGTACCATGATTTACATTTCTTCACAGTTTATCTAGAATAACTGCGTACCTATTCTGTTTCCCTGATCTATGACAAGACAGCAATCTATTTTTGTCCCTGATCTGCACTTGCAAATCTCCCTGACAAAAACAAAAATACTGTAACAAGTCCCTGATCTAAAACAGAAAAAGGTAAATTCCTCCTTACCTGAGCCTCCGTGTTTGATCCCACCGGAACGTTGACTCGTCCTCCAATCGCAGATCAGAAATAGTGGCTGGCCTCTTTTGAATGACAATTCAGTTGGAGGTCTTTTCAAAACAGAAGAACCGATGTGGCTTCTTCCCCATATGGTTTCATGCCACCGGGCCCATCTGACCTGAACTAGAGCGACAGATATTTCCAGTCCGAAGGACCAATCTGTCAAAGGAAAAATATACTTTAAAAATGATCAATACACGGTAGTTTCAGGTTAAGGCACTTTAATCTTGCAGCAAGGAGACAAAAATGTGCTAATACAGAGTTTGTCTAACTAGAATCAGGAAATACCAGCATTTTTATACATTTTCTAATAAGACATTGCCTACCAAGCTGACGTAGCAGATCACAAGTTTTAATAGCATCATTACATAGCAGTTGTTTTCATGCTTTTCTGCTTGTACTATCAATTTTTGTGAGAAACTTCCTAAGAAAAACAACGTGGCCTTGGCTACCACTGGTTAGATATATGCAATGTTACCATTCAAGGTACTATGGCTAATTTGAGCACAAAGCAAGTATAGATTGCAGTTCATTTCTCCAACAGTTCTTTGTCTGTCTTTATCTCTTCCTTCTGCAGCTGTGCACGTTCTCATACCACAAACAGAGCTAATTTTTCAAAATCATAACATTATAGAATATAGCATTGTTCATTCATTGCTTCCTGACCTAGCAGATAATCACCTGTTTTTCAAGTACATTTTCAAAAGGCATAAACATGAATTTTGATGTGCTAGCAGTTACTAGGTCAGAGGGCATCTTGCAAGTTTCAGAAAGCACACTGCAGTTTCAAAAGCATCTTTTAGTCTCTTATAAAACTAAGCTGTATATAAAATAGTGTATATAAAATAGAATGAAAAAGGTGTTAACTCTTTTAGCTTCTAATTAGCATTAAGCACACACATTAATACATATTTTTCTAACAATAGCAGACCTAGGTTTTGATGATTTTTTATACAGCTTTGTATATGAAGATCAAACTTTAAGTTGTCAGCTATGGTGACTCCAGTCAGTTTGGTATGGGTAACTACTTCAATAGCTGTATTATTTAGAAAGGTAATGTGGAAGCTACTCTTAGCATTGTTATGGGAGTTAGGAAAAACATAGTTATAGTTTAGTATTTTTGGAACTGAGTAAAACTTTTTTTTGATGTAGCCATATTTTGACTGAATTGAAGACATCTTGTGTCACAGATTGTAGTGGCAGTTGATTGGCAGATTTGCAGATGGAAGTTGAGTCATCTGCATACTGAATAAGGTGTATTTGCTGAGAGGAGGTATACATGTTATAGACAAAAAGTTAAATAGTAGAGGAATGAGAATAGAATCTTGAGGAATACCTGTTTTAATGAGGAGAAAGGAAGAGATAGAGAGAAGACATACATTTAGCAGATTCATATACTTTAGATAGATAGATAGATAGATAGATAGATAGATAGATTGATAGATAGATAGACAGATAGAGCATCGTAGAACTGTTGTTTTTGGAAAGGCCTAGAGAGGACATTTGAGTCAAAAGTTTCTCATGTGACACTATGTCAAAGACTTTTGGGAGCTCTGGAAAAGCAGAAGAAATAAACTTTTCTTCATTTCTAGCCTTATTAACGGTGACAGAAACGTTGAGTAGAGCTGTAGTGGTGTATGGCCTGCTTAGAAACAATGTTGTATTGCAGATAGGAGACTGTCTTATAGGAGGTATTGAAAAGGTTACTTATGAATACACTTCTGCAGGGTCTTATAAGGGGGGGGGGCAAGATAGCAATTAGCCTGAAGTTAGAGATTTCAGAAGCGTTACCTTATTTTTGGAGAGGAATAATAAAGATGTTTTTTCCAAAGGATATGGAAATCTTGAATAGATTGGTTGATGAGAATTGAGACTGGTATGCAGTAGAGTCTACAATGAGCTTAATGCACTGAGCAGGGAGATCATCAGCAAAAGGAGAACAGGGTTTCAGTTTCTTTAGTAGCTTTCTAACATATGATGTGGGGACAGGTTGGTGATTAAAGACCAGGATGACAGGGCTAGTAGAGTTTTATGGTTGATTAATTGGTTAGAGAAATGTGGAGAAAAAAGAGGTTATGATGTCAATGCAGAAAGTGTTACATTTTGTACTTGTTTCTGAGGGGGATAAGTCTGAATATGGGTTTGGTGAGGAAGTAGAGCCAGGTGGAAGAATTCTCTTAACTGAGCTCCAGAGTTTCTTCGGGTATTTTTTATTTTTGTGATTATTTTGTGGGTCTGTGTAATCATGTTTTTTTTTTTTTTTGTCTAAGTAAATTTGCTTTGTGGTGAAGATATAGGATATATACAGGATGCACAGATTTAAGGTATGAGGGGACTTATCTTTGTGCCATTGTTTCATGGTCTGAAATGTTTTTGCATGAGAATTTTAGTTGAATGAGCCAGGTGTCTGAATAGTTTTTACTGTTTTATTTCTGGTAGGGGCAAAGATATTTAAAGTATTCATGAATATATTGTTGAATTTCTTAATGGCTACAACTAGGTGTAGGTTTTGAGTGGAGACCACTTAAAGGTTTTCAGTAAATTATTGAATGTGTCAGGATGAAAGAAAGATTCTGGTTTGTTATATATTATTTTTTATTATTATTTTATTAGCTAGTGGATGATTTCTCTATTGGCAAATATAGGGTGACAGTCGCCAAGAGAATCAGGTAGTACACCTGAGTTAGCATACTTGCTAGGGTCACAGGCAACTAGTCAGTGTTAATGATACCTAAGATAATTTCATTAGTAGGATTTGTAGCTATCCAGCAATTAATTTTTTTCTAATGAGCAAACATTATTTTATTTATTTAGCATTTGTTTACCAGGAAAGTCCAGCGTGGAACAAAGCCAGTGGCGATCCGGCGAGAAATACTCCAGACACCTGTCTTTACAATGTGGGAGGAAACCCACATGAATTCAGGGAGGACATGCAGATTCTATACAGAAGGCACCTCAGCCAAGAATCAAACCAGAGAGTCTTTTTTTGTGAAGTGACAATGCTACCACTGCACCACTTCACCATCCAGCTATTATTACCTGGTAGTATGCAGAAGACAACTATGCATAGCTTCTTATGTTTATTAACACTGAAAAGAAAGATAAGAAGTTCTGCATTTTGGAAGGTTGGTATATTAGCTTTGGGGGGGTGAGAATTTTATGCAGTTATTGTATACAATTGCAACAGCTGCCCTTTTTTGTTTAGTCTGCCACATCAAATTGTACTGTTGCCAGGGGATAGAAATTCAGAATCTTTTATATGGGGTTTTAACCATGTTTCTGTAACTATAGGAATATCTGGTGTGAAATGAAGAAACCATGTTTGTAGGTCTGTAACTTTCTTTAGAATACTATGAATGTTAATGGAGTTAAATAAAAGTTTTGTCGGTATTGTGCAGGAGGTAGGGGCAGATGAGGATGGAATGGATGAAGCTGAGAGGCTGGGGTTCAGATAAATGTCACCACAAAGAGTGATGTTAGAGAAGAGTAGATTGGGATTTTTAGTTTTTTGTTTTTTTGTTTAAATAAAGTTTATGCATTTATTCCATTCTATGTCAAAGTGAGCTGAATGATTAGATGTTTTATATCTGAGAAGGCAAATAGATTTGAATTAAATACATTTGAGGAAACAGGTATGAAGGAAGGTTTAGCCTGTATATAGGTCAGGTGGCTAGTAGTGTGCGACTGTGAATAAAGTAGAGAGTACGTGGTGGGTAGTAAGGTAACATAAAATGAATAGTAGAGATGTGAAGAAGCACAAGTATGACACGGCAGATAGAGGGGGCTATGTAGTAGTTAAGGGGAGATTATAGTTGAAAATATTAAGAAAAGGAGAACAAACCCCCTGCTAAGGCCCCAGAGCTGGCCTTCTGAAGGTGAATGACCATAGAAAAATGGGTAGAAAACTACAGTATAACTAAGTAATACTGATAACAAATAGGTGTGTTCAAAAGGAGACCCACCATATCCATGGGAATCCATTTGAAGGAGATCTATATTATGTACATGGGGGCAAATAGGTTCTTAAATCCAGGATTTGAAGCAATTTTCTTACATTCCAGACAAGCAGTACAGATAATGTCTACCTCTTTCATGGTCGCATGCCAGTACAAGTGGGTTAGTATCTGAGGTTTGGTCTTCCTCATTTCCAGATGGCTGCCTAAAACTTAGTTTTGAAGCAGCTTCATTACCATGGAAGTAAAAAACTTAGGGACCCACAGTTGACAAAAAAACTCTTCCCTGCTCATTGCTACTAGATAGGGTATGTCATTGTACATCTCAAAATATATGTAAATTGGAGGATGGCCTGCAGGGAAGTTTGATGCTATAACCTTAGTAATATTCTCACATTAGAGATTGCAAAGTTATCTCTAGTGTGTATGTGTGTTTGTGTGTGTGTGTGTGTGGGGGGGGTCAGCACATAATAAACCACTAGTTGCCACAACCAGCTGCAAGCAGTGATCAGAGTAGGCTCTAAGTTCAATAGAGACTTGGCTGAAGACCTGAACATTTACTGGAAAGAAAGCACAAAAGTTCAGGGGAAATACTCAGGGCTCTGGCACCTCAGGAAGAAGATAAAATAAGTAGGGTTGAAGAAGAATGGCAACGCCTCAAATCAGCATATGTGAGGATTATAGAACAGAGCCAAGTATGGAAATAAGGTACATAAGGAAAGCTGGTTTGCAGGGAAAATTGGAGATAGAAAATAAAGACCAAGCTAAGATGTAGTACTGTTAGCTAAAAAAGAGGCTAAGCAAGCATTTGCAATTGCAAGATGCAATAAGCATAAACTCATCTAAACACAATTGGCAGGATTCACGATGGCTTGCATGGAGTCTAAGAGTAGTGTAAGTCTCCATGCAGCCATCGCGATCCAGGAAAAGCCTGTATGTGTGTGTAAGAGGGCACCTAAAATGGCTCTTACACGGACAGGGCGTTGATATGCTAATTACCTCACTTGAAGCCGAAAGGCATGAAAATGAGGTAATTTTGCGATCCAGGAAGCAGAAACCTGCCCGTGTAAGAGCCGTGTTATCTGCTGAAATGTACTCAGTTGATAACTGAGTACCATTCTGCAAATAACACAATGGAGCATTGTCAGCTCCAAATAAAGGTTGCAAATGTTCCAGGCAGCATGCCAATGGCCAAATATCTGCCCACTGGCAACGTACCCTGATGCAAACATAAAATAAAAATGTTTTTTTTTTCGGCAGTGGCCAATGTTTAAACGTAGTGCAGCACCGCGCAAACGGGCTGCGCTATAAAAACACAGAAAAATAAAAAAATTAAACCCACAAACGTGGTTTTATGCAAAGCATGAATTTACAATGGAAGGGAATAGCAGGCTAAAACAACATGGCCACCGAGTAGGGGTTTGTAAGGGGGGAAGCTGAGTGTAAGACATGTAACTAAGCATTAGTAGGCAATCCTATGTAAATGAGTGGTAGGATAGTGAATTGTACTGTTACATAGGAAATGAGCACATTCCGTGCAGTGTAGGAGTAGGATAAGGGGGAGTAACAGAGTAGGAGATAGGTGACATCAGAGGGGGGAATGTATGAAAGAAAAGCAGCTCATTGGAGCACAGTGGCATGTGAAAGATGTCAGTCACACATCATGGAAAGAGGAGTGTCAACAAGTACGCATGGGAAAGCCAAAGAAATGGAAGGTGTACACTATGGATAACACCAAAGTTTCTTGCAGGGCGTGCATGCGTGTGCACGCTGGTAGGCACGAGTAAGCTATAGTGCGTGTGTGTAAGCGTGAGTGCACGCGTTTAAGGCAGAATACACATGTAGGAGCCTGTTTAAACACCTGTAAGCTTGTTTGCGCTGGTGTGAGCGCGTTTTAACCTGAATAAGCCGATTCTAGTCTGTTTAAGCATGTGTGCATGCGTGTTAGCCGCTGTGAGCATGTTTTTGCTGGTATGCGTGTTGCTCCCCCCTGAGGAAACAGAAGGGAAAAAGGAAGCATGAGAAATAGTAGGAAGCTAGCAGGGATTACTGGCAGAGCTAACAGGTGAAAACAATCAGAAGAAGGCAATTACGCAGGCAGAACAGTAGCCCAGCCCAGCACTTAAAACTCTGCAAACAACAGTGCAGAATGTTTCTCTCAAGAGACACTGCAACAGAGGAGTAAGCTATTAGAAGTGAAAACTGAAAAAGCTTCACTCAGACCAAAAATGCTAGGGGCTGCCATAGCTGTTATAAGGAGACATATGCAATTTGCTGAGGGTGGTGACTATGCAAATGCTGCTGGACAACCCACAGTGAGGAAACAGAGAAGAGTGTACAGGCCCAGGGTCACCTATCAGGGGTTACATGAGCTGGAGATAGTGGAGTGCTATAGAGTGGACAGAGACCTCCTACAGCAAATTGTTGAGCTGTGCAGGCCATGCCTCACACACAGAACCAACAGAGGGGAACCCATCCCAGTGGAAACCAAGGTATGTGTTGGCCTAAGAATACTAGCAACAGGTACCTTCCAGAGACCAACTGGTGATATGATGGGGATATCACAGGCATCAGCATCCAGGGTACTGCACCAGTTCCTGGATGCCATGTCAGAACATGTTGGTGATCATGTATATTTCCCCAATTACCGTGAGGTATTGGCCAGCAATATGCGTCTCTTCCAGCAAATAGCGGAATACCCTGAGGTAGTGGGTGCAATAGACTGCACGCATATATGCATCAAAGCACCAGCTGGTGAGTGGGGTAGGGTCTACATTAACCACAAGGGCTACCCCTCCATCAACTACCAGGTCGTGTGTGATGCCCAGGGCATAATAATGAATGTGTGTGCTGGCTGCCCTGGAAGCTACCATGATTCCCATATCTGGTATCTGATGCAGCTGTACCAGACATTTGCCAATGGGGACATCCCACATAGTCACTTAGTGGGGTTGCTGGCTACGCACTGGAGCCGTGGCTGATGACACCCATCAGAAATGCACACACACCTGAACAAGAACGCCATAATGAGGCACACGCACAAACACGAAATGTAATCGAGCGTGTGTTTGGGCTGCTCAAGTCACGGTTCCGGTGCCTGGACACATCTGGTGGAGTCTTGCAGTACTCACCAACTACATGTACCCAAATTGTCATGGTATGTGCTATGCTACATAATATGATTCTGTGAAAACAGCTGCAGCAGGACCAGCATAGGGCTGAGCCAAACAGCCCTCCACCATTGCCAAGCCAGTCACAGGCAGAGTGTGACTTGGAGGAGTAACAACCTGAGCCTGCCCCAGTAGGCAGAAGGAGGTGTGCCCAGTATGCCTTGGCCTTGGCAAAGCGTCAAAGCATAGCACATACACTGGCTCAGTAGGAACCCTGGAAATGATACCTCTCTCTGACTCACACATATAGTAAAAGGGATGCCTAAGTTGACACAACCTGCTTTCAAACATGTACAGGGAGTGTAGTATGTGCATCCAACATAGACAGCCCTGCAGCACCACCTGAGGCATGATTGCCATGTGTTAAGCAATGTAACACCATGTAGTATATGCAAACTTGATGACCCTGACTAACATCCTACCCTCACCAAGCATGATGCCACAATATGAAGACAAGATGATCAATTACAATAATTGGCTTAAGTATTGCAGTTAGTCAAAGGGGATCCAATGCGTGCCAACCTGGGATGACATGCTGAGCAAGACATGATGCTCCACCTGCTAGGGATGGTGTGCACCTATCAGTCCTGGCCTTTTGGATACTGGCAAAGGCTGTTGTCACCCCCACCGTGCCTTGAATAGGTAAGGCTCAAAACACAAACTCACCTCCATAGGTATCACAAGGGATAAGAACCTAGCTGTAATGCTACCCAATGCCAGAAGTCTAAACTGCAAGATGCATGCAGTCTAAACTCCCCTCAGCATGGAGAATGTTGATATCTGTTCTGTAACAGAAAACTGGGTCAAGGCTCACAAGAGCACCCTAACACTACCAGGTTACACCTCATACCGTGCTTTACAGCCCCAAAACATGGAACAAACTACAAAAGGAGGGTGACTAGCAATAATTGTCAAGGATAACCACACCCCCATGTTGGTACCACAACAAGAAGAAGCATGGACTATCCATGGTCAAGTAACAGTGGCTAAAACTGCCTCCCAGTTTGTAGCCTGCTACAGACTACCCTCCTAATGCCAGGAACTGCACTTGGCCTATGTTGGAACACATGAAAATATCAAGCTCTCCAAACAACATTATATTGGGTGACTGAAAATACTCAAACATAGACTGGGAGCATTATTCTAGCTCCAACACCCTAAGGCAAAGGTTCCTAGAATTCATAAACCAAAATGCTCAGGAACAACTTACCACTCCCACAAGAGGGGTAAGCATACTGGATGTGATAATCAGCAACATGGGTACTCTATGGCCAGATGAGAAGTGTATCCCTCACTGATAAGATCAGACAATAGAGTAATCACACTGGATATTCACATCCTGACCACAGTCCCTGGCCAGAAAACCACAGTGAAAAACATGTGTAAAGCAGATGTTGCACTCCTCCAAACTGATGTGGAATCCATTAAAGGCCCTGTGCCTGTGGAAAATATGGGCCACACCTCAGAACCCTTTATAAATGCATTCTATGAACACTTTCAGGAATGCATGGATTATGCAATCCCAAATAAAACCAAGACCCAATTCCATGCACGCAGGCATCTGGCATGGTGGACCCCAGCCATTATCAAACCATGCAAGAGAATGAGGAAGCTACTACATGATAGAGCAAACCCAAAAAGGGAAGTAATCTCTGATCAGTATTATGGCAATAAAATATGGCCACTCATAAAATCCACTAAGGCCAGCTACAACATGTTGAATTTGTGAATCTTGAGGCAATGTTACACCTGCCCCATGTACACAGACAACCCTCTCCTCCCCCCAAGAAATACAAATATATGTGAGAGATGCAACTATGTATCTGAACTGGAGGCTGAGCTCTCTCAACTCAGTACTGTCAAAACTAGTCAGGAGGAGAAGGTAACCACACACACCAAAAACCCAGTCTCACATAGACCTATCACAACTGCAAACCAAAGACATAAACACACAAAAACATTCCCAGAGGCTCTAATTAAAAATCCACCAAATCAACAGAGGCCTCCAAAGCAGACACCCAAGCAACCACTACCTCCAAACATAGCACATGCAACACATAGTACACAAAGTCGGTGTACCAAACAGTCACAGCCCTTAAGGACAAACAACATGCCTGATACAATTGTAATAGGTGACTCCATAGTTAGACACACTGATGTCCCGCTCACCAGACTGAACAAGGAAAAGGGTACAGTAAGCTGCCTGTAGGCTGCTACAATCTGTCACATAACACAAGCATGCAGGTCACTCCAAAGCAAGTACAAATATGACTCAGTCATTGTCCATGCTGGTGTGAATGACCTGAGATGTACCACCCTGGACTACATGAAAAGAGACATAAAGGAGCTCTCCAATTATGTAGCCCAGGCCGGTATTACTCTGACCCTGAGCAGCATCCTACCCTCAGCAAGAATTATGCCACAGTACAAACACAGAATGATCAGCATTAACAATTGGCTCAATTACTGGTGTCATTCCAAGGGGATCCAATGTCTGTCTGCTTGGGATGACATGCTTGACAAGCCACACTGCTTTGCCAGGGATGGCTTGCACCTGTCATCCCTGGGCATCTGGATATTGGCTAAGGCTCTTGCCACCTCCATAGTGCCTTTTGTAGGCAAGGCTGAAAAGACAAACCCACCTCCCTAGAAAACATAAGTGGAAAAAACATAAGGTTAATGCTGCTCAATGCCAGAAGTCTAAACCTCAAGATGCACGCTCTCGAGGCCCTCCCCAGTTTGGAGAACACTGATGTCTGTGCAGTGACGGAAACCTGCATCAAGGCTCCTGAGAGCACCCCAGCACTACCAGGTTATACCTCATATCATGCTTTTTGGCCCCAAAACCTGGACAAAACCACAAAAGGAGGGGGAGTATCCATATTCAGCAAAGAAACCCACACGTCCAGGTTACTGACAATGCACGAAGCATTGGAGACCATCCATGTGCAACTAACCATAGGCAAAAAATGCTGTACAGTTTGTAGCATGCTACAAACCACACTCTCAAACCCAGGAACCCCACTCAGCCTTCCTGAAGACACTGAAGAGTATGAATGTCTCTCCAAATACCAAACAAGGTACTCACAAATTACCACATAGGTGGTAATCCATTACGTATGGAAGAAGTAATCAGGGACCTACGGACACAAGTGGACAGTAACCTCTCATGTGACACTCACATTGCCAACGTGGCTAGGAAGACCTTCTATATTGGCCACCTTATCATGAAAGGATTCACATCTACATCAAGAGAGGTCATTGTGCCCCTATACTCTTCTCTTATCAGACCCATAATTGAGTACAATGCCTCATTTGGGATGTACTTTACCCGACACCTGCAGCAGTTAGAAAGACCTCAAAAGTACCTCACCAAGAGAATAAAGGGTCTCAAACATATGTCATATGCTGCCTGGCTAAAGACACCCCAGCTGTATGCAGTCACATACTGCCTACTCAGAGGCGATGTATGCCTGATGTACAAGGCTATGTCCAATACAGAATTAATGGACATGCTCCACCTCAGAAAATCCAAATCCATCAGTGCCGCAAGAGCGAGAGATGTCAACCTCAACACATAAATAAATAGGATGTGCTGGAGGGGCAGATTCATAACCCGGAGGCTCCCTACACTCTGGAACAGAATCCCAGTCCATGTTAGGCAGAGCCCCTCACTGACTCTCTTCAACAGGAATCTTGCCAAGTGGATGGGAGATCGTAGACTTATACTGGGGGTCATCACTGTGTCACGTCTAGACAGAGGCACAGTAAAGTAAACCCTAAATGGGCATAATATTCACATAGCAAGGGGTAGCGAAAGCCACACACATTCTGGATAGGCTTAGAAATGCCCTAGGGCAGATAGCCTAGTATGAACCCATGAACCTATGAAGATACAAATTATACAGGACACTAAGGATAATCACAAGGCTTTCTTAACTGATGGTAGGAACCTGGGTGGGAATTCACAGATATGCTCTGAATTACTCAAATATTACAAACAATACACCAAACCCACACACATTGCCAACATCCAACCTGACAGGTTCAGTGCAACCCCCCCCCACCAAAATGCCAAATATCTATCCCAGCAGAGTGCTGGCCCCCTGACATTGCAGATGCTGAGGTAACAGCCAGCATCTTCAAAGCCAAACACACAGCATCGATGGTACGAGATGGTGTCATGGGCTGTGTCCAACATGAACTCCAAAAAGAATGGAACGCCAAATAACACTACTGCTCAATTTCAGCCTTACCACAGGATATATACCCAAAGAGCAGTATACAGCAACAGTGGTCCCTCTCCACAAAGGTGGTGCCTGAATGGATACTGCAAACTATCACCCCAGAATCCTGACAAGCTTGGTCTGCAAAGCTATGGAAAGGATCATCATGGACTTCAGAAATAAAGATATTGGGGACCTACAGACACTGGACCCCACCCAGCGTGGCTTTCTTAAGGGCAGATCCTGCCCCTTAAACATGTTTGACTCATTTGAAACAGTCACCAAGGCCATTGATGAGGGGAATGTGGTCCACACAGCCTATCTGGACCTTGCAAAAGCCTTCCATACAATACCCCACGTGTTCATTATAGATAAGCTCACCAGCTTAAATATAAACCCCTATGTCAGTAGATGGGTTGCAAACCAGCCCAAGGACAGAACTGACATGGTCAGAAATGCTGCAGCCATGTCAGATTGCAAACCAGCTACAACTGGCATCACACAAGGCTCGGTCCTGGGACCTCCCTTGTTTGGTATATATGTCCCATAGGTACAGGCCAACATGGAAGGACTGTGTCTGAACAAGTTTGCAGAGGACTACAAACTGGGCACCATATCTGACCCTCCAGTTGACACAAGCATCCTACAAAAGGGCCACATAGAAACAGACAACTGGTGCCAGAGCCATGTTATCAAGCTCATTGCAGAAAAATGTATAGTCATCCCCTTTGGATAAACAGTAAGTGCCCACCAATTACCACATAGGTGTTAACCCATTAAGTACTTTAGAAGTAATAAGAGACCTGGGGACACAAGTTGACAGATATCTTGCATTTGACAACCATGTGGCTGTAGTGGTTACAGAAACATACCATATACCCACCTAATCATGAAGGTAGTCAGATGTAGATCAGGGGAGGTCATCATGCCTCTTCAGTCATCCTTCATCAGCCTCACAATTGAGTACAATGGCCCCTGTGGGATGTACCTCAGCAGACACCTTCAACAACTGGAAAGACCCCAAAAGTACCACACCAGGAGGATCAAAGAGCTCGAACAGATGCCATGTGTTGCCTGATTAAACAAACTGCAGCTCCACACAGTGCCATACTGCCTGCCCAGAGGCAATCTGTGCCTGATGTATAAAGCCATGTCCAAGCTGGAATCAATGAACATGCTGCACCTTGTAAAATCTGAATGCCAGTGAGCTATGCACATGAGAGACCTGAACCCCAGCACTGACATACATAGGACATGCTGTAGTGATTGATCCATAACCCAGAAGCTCCCCCTCCACTCTTGAGTAAACTCCCAGTACAGGTTAGCCAGAGAGTCCCTCATTGACTCTCCTCAAGAGGAATCTTGATGAGTGGATAGGAGATGGTAGGTATACCCTGGGTATCACTGTTATGTCATGGGTAGACAGAGGCACAGTATACTAACCTTGAAATATGTCATGGCAAACTCCAGTTACAATGTGTGTTGAAGGACAAACACACTCTCTGACTAGCATTAGAAATGGCCTAGGGCACATAGCTAGTGTTTGCCAATATCCACCCAAGTTGCAGAATACACTACCAATGTTGGACAAGCCTGGTTTAAGTAGTCCATATCTGAACAAAATGCAACATGGTCATATGTGCACAACTGGCCCTTAACCAGTCTGGTGTGCTTACTATGAATATTTAAAGCAGTGATAGGACTGAAACCCAGGCTACTGTCCACCACAGTGAAAGTACTGAACCAGTACACTATACGATATTACAGTGTTTGGTCAGTATGAAAGGATGTTGACAACTGCATGCAAACCATCCCATGGAAACCCTGCAGGCACAGTATAATCCCTGTTGGGTTCAGACACAAAGCAGTTGGGCAGTAAGTACACAACATGACTCTCAACACACAACTATAAATGTGAAATATTGTTGAAGTTCACACACAGCCACAAATGTGGTGGACTGCAGATTTCAACATATGGAAAGCTCACACTGGGCATGCTCGCACACTTCGATAAATGAGACATATGTCAGGCAACAAGCCATGGAAAGCCTGAACTGGGCATGCTCACACACTTTAGGCCATGTCTCATTTTAGCAGTAGGTCACACATATCTGGTATTTGTATGTGTTAAGCCAGGAACCTCCCACAATACAGCAATCTGCCCAGTGAACACAGTTAAATGACTACAGAGACATAAGTTAAATAGTGGATCCCTCTCATATTCAAACATCATCCACAGATACACAAGTTGTTTATAGAAACAGGGAAAGCTATGCTAATAAAGACCTGCAAACAGTTTATCAGCAACAAATGTTGTGCATCTGAAAATTAAACATATGGGTGTAGAGGTCAATACTAGGCTGTTTGCCCTGGGGAATACAAGCTTAGCCAGAGTGTGCTTGGTGTCTGCCTCCCCAGTACAGTAGGCTACTGTGCTTCTGTAAAGTAGGTCACAGAAGGCACCGTTTAAGGCTAGTGTGCTGTGCCTCCATCAAGCAGGGACACAGTGGAGATCCCAGGGGTTGAATGTGCAATGTCACATCCATGTGGCTGGTGTTTGCTGGAAGAGGGTTGGCGAGGACTTATAACAGTAATTGGGTGTCAATTACAGACTGAGGGGAGCCTTATCTGCAGTGTCTGGATAATTTCACTGTCAACACTTCTTTGATGTGATGATTTTGAGGGATTGAAGTGTCGTGCCAATACTGTTCAGAGACGTCCTCCCTCTGTGGGATATTGCTCTGTAATGTCTTAGCTCCCTCCTTCTGTTGTACAGCTTATATATGGCTGGTGTACACCAGACAGGTCTCCTGTTGTGGAGGAGTCTTGGGTTTATTTGGGATAGCATGATCAATGCAAACCTTCCAGATTCTCATAGAATGCAATTGTCAAGGATTATGCAGACTGACCTGTATAATCCCCCAGCATGGGTCCTTTGAAGTCTTCCACCTCAGTCTTCACAAGTGCAAAGTCTGCTTTTGATAAATACTTTGTTTGCAGTGACTTCCTTGCCTGGGGGTGGGGATGGGATATAGATGTCCAGAGAAAGTTGGGTATGTTCAGATATTAACAATGGTGGTCTACCTCTGGTGTGGAACATAGAGTCCCCATGTTGCAGATGGTTAGGTCTGATATGTATTCCCCCTTGTGGCTGTGGTGAGTGGTCCTGCCATAGCACATGGATTCACAAATTGTAGTGGCTGTTGGGTGATGTTGTTGAGGCTTGAGTAGTTCCCCCACACAATATACCTGTACCTGAAGTTAACCACTGTTATGGTGTATGTGAACACCTTCATATCCTACACTGTTCCCAGGGAAGCAAAGTGTGTTTCCTGGATATGGGAGGGGTGGTCTGAACTGGTTGTGTTGTGTGTTACAGGTCCTGTGGTCACTAAGCATGGTATAAAACATAACCTGGCAGTGCTGATGTGCATATCTGACCCTGAAGTAGGCGGATGTTAATGCATATATATGCTATCCCCCTAACTGACAGATAGTAATAGATGTACATACCTCTTTATAAATAATGATGTCAGCACCATATAAATACTGCAGGAGAAGAGCAGATACCCAGTAATTTGACTAGCGTGCTCTGCTAATGAGTCTCTTTCAAGTGTCATAACATAGTTAGGTAGGGGTTTGAATCCTGCAAATGCTCAGTGTGTGTGTTTGGATGAGGGGAGTTAGGGTGTGTGTGAAAGTAATGTCCCTTTTGGCAGTTAGAAGAACACACTACATGAAGCACATTCCTCATTCTAAACACTGATGATGTCAGCATCCTATAAGTATAGCAGGAGAAGGGAAACCTCCCAGTAATGCAAATAGCATATTCGGCTAATGCGTCTCTCTAAAGTGTCATAACATAGTTAGGTAGGGGTTTGAATCCTGCAAATGCTCAGTGTGTGTGTGTTTGGGTGAGGGGGGTTAGTGTGTCTGCAATTCTGTGTGAAAGAAGTGTCCCTTTTGTCAATTAGAAGAACACACTACATGAAGCACATTCCTCTTTCTAAACACTGATAATGTCAGCACCCTATAAGTAAAGCAGGAGAAGAAAAACCTCCCAATAATGCGAATAGCATGCTCCGCTAATGCGTCTCTCTCAAATGTCATAGCATAGTTAAGTAGAGGATTGAATCCTGCAAATGCGCAGTGTGTGTGTTTGGGTGAAGGGGGTTAGTGTGTGTGCATTTCTGTGTGAAAAAAATGTCCCTTTTGGCAACTAGAAGAACACACTACATGATGCACATTCCTCTTTCTAAACACTGATGATGTCAGCACCCTATAAGTATAGCAGGAGAAGGGAAACCTCCCACTAATGCAAATAGCGTGCTCTGCTAATGCATCTCTCTCTCTCTTGTGTCATAACATAGTTAGGTAGGGTTTTGAATCCTACAAATGCCATGTGTGTTTTTGTCACACAGTTTGTCCATGTGTGTGGGGTGTTGCTCTTAATATTGTATGACATAGATTATATCAGTAATGTTAATGCACACATGAGGTATATGTGTGCCACATAGACATATGTACCTGTGACCTTAAATAGTTCCCATGTCTGAAGCCTGCCTCATGTGAATACATGGAATTTACATTACACAACTTTTTGACAGTGGTTTTCTGTGCAGGGGCTGCGTTTGGTATGTGAATATACAGTGAGAGTAGTCTATGGGGTCATCTTACCAGTGAGGGATACACTTCTGGTCTGGAGCATATAGTCCACATGTCGGTGATGATCAGGTGCAGCATGTTTTCCCCTCTTGTGGGAGTGGTAACAAGTTGTTCCATAGCAAATGAGTGTATGGATTCTAGGAACCTGTCACCTAGGGTGTTGGAGCTACAGTAATGCTCCCAGTCCATGTGTGGGTAAATGAAGCTGGCCAATATATTGTTGTTTGGAGACACCTGCAGATATTCATGTATTCTTAAGTAGGCCAAGTGGGTTACCTGGGTTTAGGAGGGTGGTCCGTAGCAGGCTATGAACTGGAAGTCAGTTTAACCCACTGTTAGTTGCATGTGGATAGTCTGTGATGCATCACACTGTGGCAACAACCTGGGGGTGTGGGTATAGGTACATAGGTTCATAGGTTCATAGGTTCATACTAGGCTATCTGCCCTAGGGCATTTATAAGCCAAGCCAGAGTGTGTTTGGCTTTCGCCACCCATTTTAGATTAATGTTTCTATGAGGTTAGTATACTGTGCCTCTGTCTAACATTGACACAGAAGTGATACCTGGGGTACACCTATGATCCCCATCCACTCATCATGATTCCTCTTGAAGAGAGTCAATGAGGGACTCTGCCTATCCTGGACTGGGATTTTATTCCAGAGTGAAGGGAGCCTCTGGGTTATGAATCTGTCCCTCCAGCATGTCCTATTGATGTCAGTGCTGAGGTTCAAGTCTCTCGAGCGCAAAGCTCGATGGGAGTTGGATTTTCTGAGGTGCAGCATGTCCATTACTTCTGGGTTGGACATGGCATTATAAGTCTGGCACAGATCGCCTCTGAGCAGGCGGTATGCCACTGAGTATGGAGTTATGTTAACCGGGCAGCATATGGCATCTGTTTGAGCCCTTTGATCCTCTTGGTGAGGTACTTTTGTGGTCTTTCCAGCTGCTGCAGGTGTCTGGTAAGGTAAATCCCAAAAGGAGCATTGTACTCAATTATGGTCCTGATGAGGGATGAGTAAAGAGGCACGATGACCTCCCCTGATCTAGATGTGAATCCTGTCATGATTAGGTGGGCTATATAAAATGTTTTTCTAACCACTTTGGCCACGTGGTCATCAAATGAGAGATTGCTATCAACTTCGGTCCCCATGTCCCTAATTATGTCTTCCGTAGGTAATGGATTACCACCTATGTGGTCATTTGTGGTCACTTTTTTTTTGCCAAAGGGGATGACTATACACTTTGTGGCATTTAGCTTGAGGCCATGGCTCTGACACCAGTTGTCTGTTTCTATGAGGCCCTTTTGGAGGATGGTTGTGTCGGCTGGAGAGTCAATTATAGTGCCCAGTTTGCAGTCATCCACGAACTAGGTAAGCCACAGTCCTTCCGTGTTGGCCTGTACCTCCGAGACATATATACCAAACAGCAGAGTTCCCAGGACTGAGCCTTGTGGGATGCCACTTGTAACTGGTTTGGAGTCTGACATGGCTCCAGCAATTCTAACCATGTGGGTTCTGTCCTTGAGCCAGTTTGCAACCTATCTAGTGACATAGGGGTGTATATTTAAGCTGATGAGCTTATCTATAATGCCCGAGTGGGGTATTGTATCAAAGCCTTTTGTGAGGTCCAGGTAGGCTGTGTGGACCACCTTCCCCTTGTCAATGGCCTTGGTGACTGTTTCAAAGAAATCAACCAGGTTTAAGAGGCAGGATCTGCCCTTAAAGTCAAACTGGGTAGGATCCAGTGTCTGTAGGTCCCCAATATCTTTATGTATGAGGTCCATGATGATCCTTTCCATAGCTTTGCAGACCAAGCTAGTCAGGCTTATGGGGCGATAGTTTCCAGGATCCGTTGAGGCACCACCTTTGTGGAGAGGGACCACTGTTGCTGTATGCCACTCTTTGGGTACATAACCTGTGTTAAGGCTGAGATTGAACAGTAGTTTTATGTTTGGGTTTAGCTCATCTTGGAGTTCATGTAGGATGCAGCCTGGGACACCGTCTGGTCCCATTGATGCTGTGTTATTTGCTTTGGAGAGGGCGGCTCTTACCTGAGCATCTGAGATGTCAGGGGGGCAGCACTCTGCTGGGATAGATATTTGCCCTTCTGGTGGGGAGGGGAGGGAGAAGTTTGTGCTGAACCTGTCAGCTAGGATGTTGGCAATGTCTGTGGGTTTGGTGTAGTTTTTTGTCATTTTGGACTAATTCTGAGCATATCTGGGAATTCCCACCCAGGTTCCTAACATAACTAAAGAAAGCCTTGTAATTATCCTTAGTGTCCTGTGCATTTAATCTCTTGAAGCTGGCCTTAGATGATTTTATGAGTGCCTGTAGTATTTTGCTAACACTGAACAGAGATGCCCCCCCCCTTTTTGGGATTTTCGTCTGTCATGTAGTAGCTTCTTCCTTCTATTGTTTAGTTTGTTTATGGCTGTGGTCCACCAGACAGGACATCTGCCTTTGTAGGATTGGGTCTTGTTTTTATTTGGGATTGCATGATCCATGCATTCCTGAAGGTGTTCATAGAATGCGTTTATAAAGGATTCTGTGGTCTGGGCCGTATTTTCCACAGGCCCGGGGACTTTGAAGGATTCCACCTTGGTTTGAGGGGTGTGGAGTTTGCTGTAGAGAAGTTTTACACTGTGGGTTTGTGGGCAGGGGGTGGGGTTGGGATGTGAATATCCAGTGAGATTAGTTTATGGTCTGATCTTACCAGTGAGGGGTACACTTCTGGTCTGGAGCATAGAGTCCCCATGTTGGTGATGAACAGGTCCTGTATGTTTCCCCCTCTTGTGGGAGTGGTAACAAGTTGTTCCATAGCATTTGAGTGTATAAATGCTAGGAACCTTTGAGCTAGAGTGTTGGAGCTAGAGTAATGCTCCCAGTCTATGTTTGGGTAGATGCAGTCCACCAATATAATGGTGTTTGGAGAGACCTTCATATTTCCAGTGTTCTCAGGAAGGCCAAGTGGGGTTCCTGGGTTTGGGAGGGTGGTGTGTGCCAGGCTATAAACTGGAAGGCAGTTTTACCCACTGTTAGTTGCACATGGATAGTCTCTGATGCTTCGTGCTGTGCCACCAACCTGGAGGTGTGTGTGTATCTTTGACGAATATTGATACTCCCCCTCCTGTTCTGGTTCGGTGCAAGTTTTGGGGGGCTGACAAGCATGGTATGAGGTATAACCTGGCAGTGCTGGGGTGCTCTCAGGAGCCTTGAATTAGGATTCTGTTACTGCACAGATATTGATGTTCTCCATGCTAAGGACAGTTTCCAGTGCGTGCATCTTGAGGTTTACACTGCTGGCATTGTGTAGCATTACTATTAGTTTCCTATCCCTTATGATACCTATGGAGGTGGTTTTGTCTTTTGAGCCTTGCCTAAAAAAGGCACTATGGGGGTAGCAAGAGCCTTTGCCAATATCTGAAAGCCCAGGGGTGACAGGTGCAAGCCGTAGGCATACGCACATGTGCATGTGATGTCCTCTGCACCAATTGTTAGCCAGCATTTACTAATTGCATGCAGCCTGCTGTGTGGTAATTGCAGTTCTCACTGTGATTTCAGGACAGTGCTATAAAATGTTAGGTTAGGTAGGCATAGCCCTTTCAGATTTTCAAGGTGGGGACCATGCTGGTATGCTGTGGACACTGTTCTGTGAGTGTAAAGGTTGGTATGTCTCTCATATTGCAGGCTGTCTTGTAGGCACTGAAATGCATGTTGTACTGAAACCTGACTATTGCTTCCTTCAGTTTATTCTTCTCAGTGTGTATGTTAACTGACACCTAATAATACTAATACTGTTTAAATGGGAGTATGTGCTTTCCTGTGGGACATGTGGAGTAACTGGTATACAGCAGTGGCTCTTGCAATTTGTTGCTATGGCTTCACTATTTGACATTTACATTTACTCCTTGAATGCCTGCTAGGTGTCTTTACTGGAATGTGTTGCTATGGCTTTCCTATTTTCCATTTACATTCACTCCTTGTAATGCTTGCTATATTTCTTTCAGCATCAATTCCTTATATGTTTGTTGTGGTTTGGTGGTACTGCATGCAGTCTGGTTTTGTCAAGGTGTGGGGCTTGACACCTACAAGGGTATTTTGTTTTGCTGCTGAGCAGTAGTGGGGCCTTGTACTTTGTAATAACAGTTATGGATAGCAGGCACATGCAGCGCTTGTAAACTGCTATACTGTCCTTATTTTATTAGATGGCTACATCCTTTGATATTTGTGGGTTGTACACCTACATGTGGATGTGCTTGTGGAAGCTATTCTACAGCTATTCACAGAGTGTGTGACAACAGACAGAATGATATGGCTGTGAGTTTGTGACACTCTCAGGCTTCAGATACTCTCAGGTGTATATTTTATCAGCCTCAGGGAATGGTACATATCAGTGGGATACACCCGTGATATATTTCAGATATTCTGCAGTTGTGACTGTGGGGTATTTTGAGAATATGTATTACTACACCATTTCTGACATGCAAGTAGTGCATACTTTCAGTAATTGACAGTTACCATTACGTGGGATTCCACACCTTTCTGCCTACTGTTAGTACATTTCACAGGGAGTCAGTGGGGCACAGTTAACATTTGTTTTCAAATCAGGGACATCCCTGTAAATCAGTCAGAGTTGCGAGGTCTGGCCTCTTACCTATTCAAATATGGCAGTGTTTATCCTGCTCTGATAGTTTGTGTGGTTTGTAAGGTGCTACTGTCACATTATTACCTACTAGCTACCGACTAGCATGGCTGTTTCTCTTCTCACAGTAATGTTATACAAATCCACAAGAATTGCCAGTAAAGATACAAGAAAAGCTTTGTGTAATAGCCTTCCTATATTCCCTTTACATTCAGTCCTACTATTTCATGATATATTGCTTTCAGCACAAAGCTTTTGTGTATCAGTCATGGCTTAGTGGTAAGTCATACAGACTAGTGTTTCCAAGGTTCTGGGTTCGAGACTGACAGAGGAAGTTTATTTTGCTGCTGAGCAGACTACAGGCCTTGTCATTGAGAGTGACTAAGGCACATTTAAGCAGTTGTAAGTGGGTTAGCGCTGGTTTGCGTGGAGCTCACGCATATGCACTGTCACTTAGCTTCACGCACACACGCTTAGCTAAACGCACACAAGCGCACACCTGCTTACAACTGATTAAAAGTGCTTACTCTTGCACACACCCATGTTAATTTCTTTGAAAGAAAAGAAAATGGGGAGATAGGAAAGTGGTGAAAAAGGGGGCACAAAGAGGGTAGGACAGTAGGAAAACAAGCTCGGGATTTGCAGGAAGGATGTAGGAAAGGCCCATAGCTGCCCATTTCTTTACCAGCAACAGCTGTGCATATGTGTGTGATTTGGTGTGAAATTTGAAACCTTCCACCCCTGAGAGAGGGGTGAGGACAACAAAATATGTTGTACAGCCAATTGTAATTACCAGTTCACATGTCCAGTAGACATGTCTGCAAAATGGGCAGCTATGTATGGGGCGTAATTTTTTTGCGGGAACAGAGTGCCCTTTTTTTATTTTTTTTCAGGTGAGAGTGGAATGTGAGGTACCGGAAGTAGGTATTATTGGGGAGGTAGGTAGGGGAGGTTAACAGACAAGACAAACAAGACACATACAGGGGCGGAGTATGACACATGTGGGGGGACACAATTGATGGGGACAGATGTTTGGATATCGCGAGCCCATGAGCCCACAGATGGCAACAGTGGAACTGAGATCCCCAACTATGGGCAGTTGCCACTGTGCCTTCACAGCCCAGGACGGGGTTGTGCTGGGGGCTGTGTAGAATGGGCAGCAGGCACACGGGTGAGTTGTGCCACCCAATCCTCAAGCTGGCGTAGAGGTTCAAGCACAGAATGCCTGATCTCACTACGCACCACAGACCGGACACTTTGGAGGGTGAGTGGACGGTCTCCTCCGGCCACTCTTGCAGAGAGGAGATGAGCCCCATTCCCTGCAGTGCTTCCACCCAAAGGTGGCACAGGGCCACCGGAGGAGGTTCCGGCCTGGGCACTAGTGCCAGGTGCACTCGCCAGCTGAGGTTGGAGAGGTGTGTCCACTGGAACCCGCCTTCCCTGTTGTCCTATGCTTAGCAATATTTTATGATATTTTGGGTTAGTAACAAACAATACCATTCAAAATGAGTTGTAACAGCATGCACCAGTATTCCCATTAACCAAACACCCATGAATTCCAAACATTGAACAGCAAGCATAACACATGCATATTTTGAACAACAGTACACAATCCAACAGCATGTAGGGTTGATTGATGGCAACAGGCCATCAGGTTTGGATATGTGAACAGGGCACATGCATCAACGTACGTGCAAATTTGTTTGAACCAACAGGACAAATGTCCATAGGAATTAATTGTGAATGCACATACCCAGTTTGTTGTGGAATGGCATTATTTGTGAATATAAGGTAGGGTGAAGAAATATTTCATTAACAACTTCAACTACCTATACATATGCTGTACATCTCTAGTAGCTGCAGATATATATACCCTACAGGTCTTCGTACAGTTTCCTATATGTAACCTTAGGAATGTTGGTGATGGGACTGTTACTGCAACATTAATATACATTGCATTTTTATTCATACATGTTCATATCTGGCTGTGTTCAGGTACAGCATCCTGCTACATTTGATGTATATGGCTCTAGACAACTGTGGATGTTCATTATTTCATACAACCATACTATCTCCATATTGCAAGGGTACAGCAACATATCCAAATTGTGGGACAGACACATTCCAGCTTCAGTACTTTATTTCAAACATTTCACTGTTTGGTTGTGGCTGTCTCATTCATTTCATTATGTACTGACTGCAGTATACGTTACTCAAAAGTTATAACAGCTTTCTTGGTCGATTCGTACCTCTTTCTCACACTCTCACTTGTTTTATTTTTACAATTCAAGATGGTACTTTATTCTAGGCATTATTAACATGTCATACTTGGTTACAACAATCCTTTCCAACAGACTCACATGTTTCATATGGCAGATTTGCAAAGAGGATGCATTTGATACATGTCTATTGTCTTTAGCTTGTTTACCACTAATTTTCAGGCTGCAGCAGGTTATCTGATATTACAATACAGGTGGGAAATCTCTATTTCAGACTTGTTTAATTTTTATTTCTGGATTACAGGCTGCATCACTTATGTAATCATACAGTACTAGCAGAATCTTTCTTCTAGTGTTATTTGAAATTTATTAATATGTAACTACACTGAACTCTTTTACAAGCTGTCACTTATATTGTATAACAATTACAGAAAAATAATTACTAACCTGCCTGGTGGCGCAACTGCTCCAGCCTATCACCATAGGCTTGCCGATTCGCAGAATGCACACCTGCAGCTGTAATATAAATGAAGTAATATTGGAACATACATCTCCATAATATCAGCTAGGATAATTCCTTACATACATAATTACATGGATACTTACTCGGTAGTGGGGCATTAGGCATTTGCCGGGCCTCCAGTATCCAGCGGTTCAGTTGGTCCTACTTTCGTCTCTTCAGGTCCACCTGGTGGTGACGGACCTGTTCACCAGTCCTTGGTATGTCTGTGGCACTGGTGAGATCATGTGCCAACCGGTTCCATGCCTCTGCCTTGTACGGTCCCCACAGAACCTGGCCCTGCATGAGTTGATCCTCATGATCATGGACTAGGAGCCAAACCATATATTTGGACTCCTCAACACCCCACCTCTGTGCTCGGAAGCGACTACCCTCTCCTACACCTGCCATCCTGACTGCAAATAGGTTCCACAATCAGTTATGCTGTGTATTCCCACCTATGGGGCTTATATATGCCGTTTTTCCCGCACTTATCTGTGATTGGCCATTTTGGAATTGCATCAGCTTAAAAAAACCTGCTTTGTCATGCTTCTATTTCCATTCATTCCTATATATGTGCTAATACTGCATTTTTCAGTACAGCTGTCATGGCTTAGTGGTTCCGTACTTTAACTATGATGCACAGTATCCTGTGTTCGAACCTGGGCATTGCATTTTTATTTTACTACTGTCTAGACAGGCTAGGGGGTGTGTCTGTGTAAAGGCGGCTTTGATACAGGTTGCTCAACGTTGCCTGCCGGTAAGCTGTTTGTCACGTTGCGCAGCTCCGTGCAAATGGGTTACACTGGTTAACGCGTTATTTGGCTATGAGCACACATATTATGCTATGAGAAATGTTGCTCAACTACGGGCACACAGTTTCAGTGTGTTAAAGTGCTGCTCAACTCCGGGCACTCATATTACACCTGTTAAACCACTGCTCACCTGCGGGCAATCATACTCAGCTTGTTAGAACGCTGCTCAGCTATGGGCACTTATACATTTTTTTTTTATTATTGTATCAGATTTCTTCAAACTACATGACCCATTTCATTACATTTTACTTAAATTATAGTTATATATATGTACATATATGTCAGGGGATTGTTTCGTGCTTATTTCACTAAATATAAAAAATGATGTTGTTGGGGCTTGAACTGTGACTGCCTCCTCTTTGGCCATCTTCTCTACTGCTACGCTATTGCTACTTGGTTTAATTTGCATATTTACATCTTATATGCTTTTTCAATGACTGCTAACTGTGGCTGAGCGAAGGGCACACCCGCGCAAATGAGCGCAATTACGGGCAAACATTTTTGAAATTATAACAAAAAATTAAACTGTTAATTTTTATGTTTTACATTACAGTTGGGTTTATAGTCTGTGGGGGCATGTGTGGTGTTGTGTTTCTTGACATTTCCGTGGACTCGCTTGTGGGAGTTCCCTTTCGGGACTGTGATTCTTCTGGGGGTGTGTCCCTTTGCAGGACTCGCCATGCGAACACGTCCCCTACTTTTCTACATGGACCGTGTTAGCCTAGGGTGTGATTCAGCATGCCCTCATGAATATGCATGGCATGCTGACATCACCCCGTTTAACTGCAGCCTCCATGTAAGACTTGCTAACTCTTACACGGAGGTTTCGTGAATCCTGCAGAATGTGTTGTTGCAATCCATTAGCCTCTGGAAGGTGACACAGCAGATAGCACAAAACAAAATTCTATCTGGTTACAAAGCAAAGGCAGAAAGTTAAAGAACATAGTCACCAAATACCTTTCAGATGGATTGTCAGGATCACCTGACTCACCAGACCACAAGACATCAAAGGCAGCTGGAAGGAGTACATCCAGCAGCTTCTGAAAGAAGAAAACTTCACAGAAGCTGTACTGTCGTAGACACAGCCAACAATAAAAGAAGGAGAAGAAGAAGAAGAAGAACCCATCCTAGAAAAAGTAAGAACAACTCTAAGGAAAATGAAGTCAGGGAAAGCAGCAGGCTCAGAATACGTTATGGTCAAGCTGTTATCAGAGAAATGGCTCCAGAGGTTACTTTAGCAGTATGCAGAAAGAGAGAGGCACATCCCAGATGACTGGTGAATAAGTATTCTATAGCTAGTGTTCAAGAACAAATAGAGCTTTCACAAATGTGGGGAGTACAGAGATATCAGTCCCCAGTCACACTACATGTAAGTGCTGGAAAAGGTGACTGATAAACAAATTGAGTAGTAGAAAGTAAGATGGCAGATGAGCAGTTCGGATTCAGATCAGTATGTAGCATCACCAACCAGATGTTTGTAGTAAAACAGATAGTTTAGAAGAAGTTACAAGTGAGAAAAGGATTCAACTGAGCATTCCTAGACTTGGAAAAAGCATATGACAATGTCCCAAGAAAGCTGATTTGAGCAGTCTTGTGATGGTTCAGCCTGCCCGGAACACTTGTACTATTGGTGCAGGCTATGTAGATGGACCCAATGACACAAGTATGAGCAGTGTTCAGACTCAAAGAGGGGTTCCCAGTGAGAGTTGGTGCACATCAGGGTTCAGCTCTATGCCAACTACTGTTCATACTAGTGATGGACTAAATTAGTGAATAGATTGGAGGGGTCAGGTCAATAAAGCTGCTGTATGGAGGCAATGTGATATTACAAACCAGCACTGAACAAGAACCTCAGTAAATGATAGGGGAAAGGAATGCAAAGCTGAAGGCATATGGAACAAAACTGAGTACAGTTAAGACAGTTGTACTGGCAGAAAAAGGTGGTAATCAGAAGAAGATGACAATTGAGATAAAAGGAAAATTAGTGGAACAGGTTAACAACTTCAAGTTTCTGTCAGGGGTGGCTGAGAATAAAGGAAGATTGAATAAAGGAAGATTGAATAAAGAGGTCAGGCCTGGAATCAGAGGCATTGCAGCCAACTGACACAGAGTGTCAGGGATACTGCTTGGCAAAAGAATGCAAAAGAAGCTGTAAAATAAGGTGTACAAAACAGTGGTGCACCTAAAATTGCTTTATGATATAAAAACTTGAGCTGTGAAGGCAGATCAGTTGGGGAAGTTAGAGGTGATGGAGATGAAGTGTCTGACATGGGTGGAGTAGATGGAGAAATGAGGACATGAGAGCAGAAAATTAACTTCAGTTGTAGATAAGGACAAAGAAAACATGGGTACATGTGCAGGAAAGCAAAAGGCAATCTAGTAAGGAAGATGTGGTACAGACAGACAAAATGTCAAGAAGTAATGAGGGCATCCAGCAAAGAGATGGATGGATTATGTGAGAGAAGACCTGCATCAGTTAGGCATAACTGTCGAAAAAGTTATGATAGTGGCACTGAATCAAGAGACATGGTGACAGTTGATATGACACTCTAACCCCATGTAGAAAACATGGAATAGAATGTTGTTGATTATAATGATTCTCTCATGCTAGCTTCAGATCTTGTATCTTGTTGTCACTTGGAGCTATTTCAAAGGCCTGTAAGCTTGTTTGATCTTCCAGCAGATTGCATCCTTCCTTCTGGGTATTCTGGTGATGGAGCATCTATGTTCCTCTCCCATTAAGGCAGGCACAAAGACCTCTGTGCCCCATCTTTTTCCACAGAAGGTTAGGTCAGTCCAGTATTACCCTAGTACACCCATATCAGTCTTCATAGGACTGTATTGTTTAGACTTATTTTCCTTTTTCATTTGCTCTTCTTTACTTACTTTCAGTAGTTGCTCCCCTTTCATTATAGGTTCATAGGTTCAAAGGTAGTTACTAAGCTATCGGCCCAAGGGCCTATGTAAGCCTAGCCAGCAAGGTACCATAGCTTACTCCACCCAAGAAAGTAATTTTCCTGTGCCAATGTCCAGCAGAGACACAGAAGTGATCCCCGGGGTGTATTTCCTATTTCCCATTCACTCATCAAGATTTTTCTTGAAGAGTGCTAATGAAGAACTTTGCTTGACATAGATGGGTAGCTTGTTCCAGAGTATAGGAAGTCTCTGGGACATGAATCTATCCCTCCAGCATGTCCTGTTTATTGTGGGGAGAAGGTTTAAGTCCCTAAAGTGTGTAGCTTGGTGGGATTGGGATTTCTTTAGGTGTAGCATATCCAACAGCTCTGGGTTTGACATAGCTTTATATGTTAGGCAGAGATCACCTCGGAGTAGGCGATATGCTACGGAGTAAAGCTGGAGTTTTTTGAGGCAGTCAGTGTAGGGCATTTGTTTGAGGCCAGTAATCCTCTTTGTGAGGTACTTCTGTGGCCTTTCCAGCTGCTGCAGATCTCTTGTCAGGTACATTCCAAAAGGGGCGTTGTATTCTATAATGGGTCTAATGAGTGACGAGTAGAGGGGAACGATGACCTCTTTTTTCCTGGATGAGAAACCTTTTATGATGAGGTGTGCCACGTAGAAGGACTTCCTGACTACTGTGGCGATGTGACTATCAAAGGAGAGACTACTGTCCACCTGGGTCCCAAGGTCTCTTATCACACATTCAGTGTTAAGTAGATTGCTGCCTATTCATGTTCATGGTTACAGAGTTTTTACCAAAGGGGATGACACTGTACTTTTTGGCATTGAGCTTGAGGCCATGGCTCTGACACCAGGCATCTGTCTCAGTGAGGCCCTTCTGTAGGATGTCCACATCATTTGGGGACTTGACTATGCCTCCTAGTTTGCAGTCATCTGCAAACTTCATCAGCCAGAGGCCTTCTGTGTTATCCTGTACTTCAGAGAAGTATATACCAAACAGGAGAGGTCCCTGGACGGAACCCTGTGGCACTCCATTTGTCACTACCTTGAGGTCAGATTTGGAGTCTGCAAATTTTACAGTGTGGGTTCTGTCAGTGAGCCAGTTGGCAACCCATCTTGTGACGTAGGGATTTATACCTAGTTTAGTGAGTTTAGCTATAATTCTAGAATGGGGGATGGTGTCAAAAGCCTTGGCAAGGTCAAGATAGGTTGTGTGGACCACCTTACCCTCATCCACGGCTTTGTTGACTGCCTCAAAGAAGTCGATCAGTTTCAGGTGGCATGATCTGCCTTTCACAAACCCGAACTTGGTGGGATCCAGAGTTTGGAGGTTACCAATGTCTTTGTTTATGAGTTCCATGATGATACGTTCCATGGCCTTGCAGACCAGGCTCATCAGGCTAATAGGTCGATAGTTCCCGGGATCAGTGGTGGCTCCTCCTTTGTGGAGTGGGATAACTGTTGCTGTGCGCCATTCAGTGGGCACAAAGCCTAATGCGAGGCTATTATTGAACATGGTGCTTAAGTTGGGAGCCAGTTCTTTCTGAAGTTTGTGTAAAACGCAGCCTGGGATGTTGTCCGGTCCCATGGATGCTGTGTTTTTGGTTTTAGAGAGTGCAGCTTTTACCTGCATAGTTGTGATTACAGGGACTCTACATTCTTCCTGTATAGATATGGGTAGGATGTGGGAGGGGGGGTAAAGTTAGCACTGAACTGATCTGCCAGGATGTTGGCAATATCAGTTGGTTCTGTAATTTTTGTGCCTTTGTGCAGTTAACTCAGAGCAGATCTAGGAGTTGCCATCTAGATTCTTGACATAGCTATAGAATGCTTTGTGGTTGTCCTTGGATTTAGTGGTGATTTTGTTTCCTTTACCGATTCTTGGAGTATTCCCAAATTCTGTGCCATCATTTTCATCTTCTAGCTGACTTTCTTCTTCTTCTTCTTCCTCTGTTGTCCCTATCATAGTTTTATCTTTATTTATCCAATGTTTCTGTGAGTTGCACCTTACCTCAGTTCATCCTTGCTTCTTGGTAGTTTTCCCTTCTTTCAGTGGTTAAGACCATCACAGCATCCTGGGTATTCTGCACTCCCCATTCCCACCATAATTCTAATAATGGGGAGAGTCTTTCAGTATAGTTACATCAAGGTTGAAATATGTACTATCCCATATTGATAGTCAGCATCTCAACTCAGGACCGTTTCTCACTGTAATGTAGATGACTTATATGGTTTGGTAGGTCTGTAGCTTCCTTTTTCAAAGATAGGGGTCTTTTACTAGAGTGCTCATGCTAAAAGAGTCTAAGAGCATACATTTAAATGAAGCTTTTAGCCCTTATATTTTAAGCATGAATAACCCAGAGATGAGCAGAACATGTTTATGTTGTTCTTACCTCAAAGAACAAGGGTCCTAAACCAGAAATAATTCTGCTGTCACCAATTCTTTCATCCAGATTAGATTTGAATAGTGTAACAGAAGTACTTTGCTTTATGTGGAGAGGAAGATAATTCCAAAAAAGTTGTGTTCTCTTTAATACATATCTATCTTTCTAACATATTCTATTTACATTGAAAAAAAGATTGAGATCTCTTGAAAGGATGTGTATGTCCCCACTAGACTAACAAAGATGCATTATGCCTGACAAGATAGGGTCTGTTGAGGCATTATATGCAAAGTAGAGATCACTTCCACAGGATCCTGTATGACACCGTGAAGATGGACAAGGCTTTGAGACCATGGACTAAAAATAAATGCTTTACAAGTGACAACGTGTTTAATTAAGGTAGTAAAAAAATCATTGTATATTGCTCATCTTGTAAGCAAGACTATGGCATCTATGTCCAAAGCAGTCAGCCTTCTGTTGTACTCAGCCTACATTAGACCAATCATTGAGTACAATGAGCCCTTTGGTACGTACCTGGACAGACAAATGAAACAACTGGAATATACACAGTGGTTCTTCTCAAAAAAATACATGGCACTAACAACATGTCCTTTGTGGATTGCGTCAAAGCCCTATGTCTGAACTCTATCTCCTACAGACTGTTGATGGTTGATCTAGTACAGAGTATATCCCAGGATCCTGCTTTGATGGACTTCTTTCATATCTGCCAAATAAATAGCATCAGGACTATCCAATCCAGGGACTTAAACATTGCTTGCAATATAAATAGGACATGTTTGTGGGATAGGTATATGTTTCAGATAATACTCCTTCCCTGGAACAGGATTCACATCCATGTGAAACAGAGTCTTTCACTGACCCTATTGAAGCACAATCTAGAGCAGCAGATGGGAAACCATAAATTTACCCATACTCATTGGTTTATGTCTCTAATGGACAGAAACAAACTGTAAATGTTTGACCACTCATGCGCATACCCCTAAAAATAACCACTATGGCACCAACATTGTTGGATACATTTGGTATACATAACTAGGCTTAAAAAGGTCCTTGTGGTCATTAGCCTAGTATATACATGTGAAGCTATGAACCTATGAGATGGCCTGTTTAATTTTTTATATTTTATGTAATTAATTTTCTTAGTAAGAAAGCACTGTGATCATTCAAGTTAGGTCAAATATTTGGACAGGTACATACCAAAGGGGGTATTATACACAATGATCATCCTGATAAGTGCAAAATGCAGTGGAGTGATCACATCCCTGGATGTGGATGGTAAATCCTTAGTAATAAGTGGAATTACTATCAAAATTTGGAATGGCACATGCATGAAAGTGGGATGGCCGAATGCTTGTTTTCCAGATTCCTTACTGCTGATCTGGAAATGTTGAAATCCTCATTAGTGAATGATTGTGTGCATTCACTAATATGAGATTGACATTCTGATAACAGATCACACTGCAGTGGGGATTAGGAAATTTACCCTTTTCCTCACTGTAGTGCGATCTTGTAGTTGGAATATATAATATGCAGGAGATGTGGGGATACAAGGGGCAAGTACAAAAACATTACTGGTAACATAAAACTTTGATATTGGAACTTCCTGTGTTTGAATGTCCATTCCATGGTTACCATTTCTGACATTTTGGTAATACTGTGTTACCAAATTTGGATAACAAATTCAATCAAAAAGTGGAAACTTGTTTTGATTTTACAGAGTTTGATAGTAAACTGCAATTAGCTGTGCAATGAAAAAGGACTTTCATACAATAGACGATAGATGATATTCAAAGGAGAGTTCATTATCTACATAGGTTCCCATGTCCTTAACTAATGGATCAGTTTTCATGGGTGTGTTTTTGTTATCATTACAAGGGACTTCTTGACTTATGGGGGATATTATTATACTGTTCTAGGCATATTTCTTTAGTTCATTTGTTTGACACGAGCTATTGGTTTGAGAAAGGCCCTTTAGGACAATTTTGATGTCTGCTGGAGTGTTTATGATAGCACCAAGTTTAAAGATATCTGCAGACTTGGTCAGCCATAAACTCTTAACGGTATCCTTGAGTTTTGAGAAGTAAATGCCAAGGACCTAACCTTGGGGTACACCACTAAAGAAAGGTCTTTTGGAGCAGGTAGAACAGCCCACCCTAATTTTTTGGGTTATATCTGTGATCCATTTTGCTATGTAATGAGTTACATAGAGTGTGAGACAATTTGACATTTAATGAGCTGCATAGATTGCTAGCCTATTTGCTGTCCAAGGAGTCTTGCCTTTTCTCAACTACACTACACTCTTACCCTCTTCTATCCATCACAATCTAATTTTTCCATTTCTTCTCCCTACATTAACACTATGTCTCTCCTCATCCTAAACTTACCCATTCTTCTTTCATTTTGCTGTCCACTTTATACCTCATCACAAATATACTGTCCTACTTTTTATGTTATTGTTATTGTGTAATTTGTTTTGATTGTTTGTCTTCTTTCCATAACAAGTGATGGTTATCATTATTTATATAAATTGTTTCTACTCTGCATGTAATGCTGGAACTTTTCACCCCAGGCCTTTATTTAAAATGGGTCTTGCATGACCTAGTTGGACCTTCCATGTAAACAAACAAACAAACATAAATAGATAGATTGATAGACAGATAGATAGATAGATAGATAGATAGATAGATAGATAGATACTTGTGGTTTCCCCACGCATGGTTTTGTAACATGATATTCTACACATTCAATTGACTTGTGGGGGGTTGGCCTAACAAACCCAATATTTGAAGTTAGTGGTCTTTTTGTCATTGTGCCCTTCTGAGTCCGACCAATAGTTTGCTATATTCTGTAGGGCATGTAATTGAACCCTTATTCTCTTAGTCAAAAAGAAAATTGTGAAACATGTGGGCTTCTGTAGCAGTTAAGCACTGCCCATCAAGCTTTTCCCAACCTTGTCAAATCTGAACAATCAATTGTAAGACTATCCGTATATGCCCCTAAAAGTATATACACCCCTAAAAGTCTTCTCTGTATGATGAACACCTTGAGTATGAACCTCTGATAAATAATCTCAACACTCCTTATTAGCGATTATTTCAAAAGAGACCAAGTAGGCCTTCAAATCTTTATCTTAATTAAAGGATTGTAAAGGTTACCCTTCTCTTAACTGGACTATTACTGTTGTTATTGCCACTCTTCCTTTCGTGGTGGTAGTAGTGATCTGTAGTAACTGTCAACTATAATCATGTTTAAAGAGCAAGTGTCATTAGGGCAGGTAAAATTCATAAAAATGACGGGTGGAATTGTTTGATAGGTGTGGCTTTAGCTGGCCACATTCTCCAACAGTTGTAAGAAATTGGGTGCAAACATCATTTCAGGCTTGGAAGTTAAAACTTATCTCAGAGTAATAATGCAGCATTAGACTTAATAGTGAAAGTTAGAATTTAAACTTTGTAAAGGTCAATGCTATGTGGACAATAATACAAAAAAAAAAAACTTCACCGTAGAAAATTAAAAGTCATAAGCTCTTTACTCCTTTGTAGCCTATTTGAGTAATCAACAGTCAATGGAACCACCACTACTAACGATACTCTTGCTAGCTGTCTAATTTGCAACTGTTCCACCCTTTCTCTTTCAATAATAGCAAGAGTAGGTAACAGTTATGCCTGTGAAACAGTTCTCTCTCTCTGCTTCTTTGCTGTTGGAGGAAACAGTCTGCTCTCGCACTCTTTATTTCTTTGCAGCACTAGAAACAGGTAACAAAACAGTCTATGCTCTCTCTTTTACCAGTAGGAATAGGTCCCCTCTCTGTCTTTCAGCAACATGAACAGGTAACAAAAAATGACTCGCCTCTCTCTGCATCCAGTTTCATGCAGCTTAGTAATTTGTAACTGTTTTACAAACAGGCAAAAGTTCAGACACTTCGTGTTCAGTTTCCTCTAAAAGGTACCATAACTAAATAGGAAAACCCAAATAAACAGTAGATGTTTCTTTCAGGTGAACTCCCTTTTAACAAGCAGGAAGCTCTAGAAATTATAACAGTCCACAATTAAAAAGTAACATTTACACTCATGCCTATAAAGAATTATATTATATCCATTGTTCTGCCATGCTGAATCAGGCATGGTAAATTGCACTAATACAGAAGTTGGTGATAACAGAAAATAGTTATTTAATTAGAAAGAAGTGTCACATGACAGAAGAAATGCATCTTATTGTTTCATACTTTAACACATTTTGCCAGTGTAACATAAGAAAAACTGGAATAGAAAATGAAGTCAAGAGAATATTGCAAAGCTAATTGATTTTTAGCAAATGTTCATAAATCACTGTAATTATGAACAATTACACAAGAAGAAAGACATGCAGAACATTAAGAAATATCATCATTTTTGTAGTTGAAGCACAACAAAAATGAAGATTCCCCTTAGGATTTTAACTTGCCAATATTTGAAACATATTTTTGACAAGTGAAGTACAGTTTCATACTGAAACCTTTTGGTAGCGTCATTTCAGACCTTTGGAGGAGAGTTATGCATAAAGAATAATGATATACTAATTGTTTATTTGTTATACATGGGAAGAGTACAGGTTTATGTGATGTAACAGATACCATAGAAGGGCCATGTGATGAATTTTAAAACACAATAGACAAACTAAATAGTCATTATCATTCTCAAAAGCACATAGAATATAAATTATTTGAAAAGAAAAAAAATATGAGGCAGAGGGTTGACAACACACCTCTTAGACCTGACCCAGTAGTCAAGGACTTAGGAACACACATAGACAGTAATCTAATCTTTTATCATCACATGTCTACAGTAGTGAGAAAATCCTTCTATGTTGAGCAACTTATAAACAAAAGTATGGTATCTAAGTCCAAGGCAGTCATTGTTCCATTGAATTCAATGTTCATCAGACCTATCATTGAGTACAAAGCCCCCTTTGGCATGTACCTAACCAGGCATATTCAACAATCGGAATGTCCGCAGAGGTTATTCACTAAAAGAATACAGGGCATAAGTAAAATGTCTTATGCAGCCCACCTCAAGTTCCTACCCTGTATTCTGTTTCCTACACGCTGTTTAAGGGAGATCTATGCTTGGCATATAGAGCATTACCAGACCCCACTCTGATGGACCTCCTGCACAACTGCAAAACAAACAGTACCAGAATTACCCATTCTAAAGACTTAAACCTTGCCTATGATATAAATAGGACCTGCTGGAGAGATAGGTCTGTATCCCAGAGACTATCCCATCTCTGGAACAGGCTCCCCAGCCATGTGAAGCAGAGTTACTCCCTAACTCAATTAAAGTGTAACTTGGACAATTGGATGGGGAATAGGAAATTCACCAATTGTTTGGCACCTATGTCTCAATAGACAAAGGCATCCTGTAAATTGTTCATATCCCAGGCCACTGTTTGTAAATGTATCATCTCCCAAGCCCATGTTTACACTTATCAAGGGTATCAGAACTTGTCAGAGATTTGGTATGCATGGCTAGGCTTAAAAAGACCCTTGTGTTATTAGCCTAGTAAACACCTATGAACCTGTAAGTTTACTGATATCATTGGGAAATGAAGACTTAATATTTATGTGATAGTGACATGATAGGGAGTAAAAATGATCACTGATCCAGTAATGATGGTAACAAACAAGACACAGTTGGATATCTTGACATATTAGAAGTACTCTGAAAAAGGCTAAAGGATGTATGCATCAAAAGTCTATAAAATAGAAAGATAGTGAGATAGACAAATGACAAATACGGATGGTCTGAGAGTGCAGAAGTAGGTGCAAAGAAGGCATCTGGAAATGCCACAAAACAATGAGAATTACAATAGTACAGTTCTAGTAGTGGAGAGTATTCTCAAAAGGACAATGCTCAGTCATAGTAAAAGTGTATGCAAAATTCAAATAGAGTATGCTTTTTTTTTGATTACGTAGAATCATATTGTTCAGGCATAGAAATTGTGTGCAATATTCTTTTTTTTAGATTATGCAGAATCAAAAGAATAGTCAAAAACAATATAGGAGAATACATTTTGGAGAGGTATAACAAAATAGCAGAAAACATACAAGAAATATGTCAAAAAACAAAGAGAAGTAAAATATGAATAAAGTAATGCACATAACATGTAAGCATATAGTACAAATACAAATGCAAGAGAGAAAGGCCAAAAGTAGTACTCAGTGTATAACAATATATAAATAATTATAATAAGCTTCAAATTAACCATTTATTAAGAAATATGATACAACAAACTAAGACAGAAGCTAGAGTTGGAAACATGCAAAAGAAAGCTCTAAGGCTCCTCCAAATAAAGAATATTTTAAGTAGAGATATAAAAAGTCCAGTCTATTGAGTTAATGACAAGTCAGAAAATTGGGAGAGATAATATTAGTTGTAAGCAGAACTTAGTCAAAGGAGAAAGAAATGAGAAGAAAACAGGAGTGCAACTATGACACAAGACAATGAAGACTAAATGAAGAGTCTGAATGAATCTGAAATAAGTATAGGCATGTATATTTGATGCAAATCAAAACTAATACTGTTCAATAAAAGATAAAAGAATAGTGCTATCCCTGCATGTAGTGGATCATGGCCGTGTAGAACAGCAGCACACCTTGCATATTAATGAAGGCATGCTGCTGTATTCTCTACACAGACATGAGTCATGTAGGAGTGCAGGGAGCATGTCTGAACATTCCTCACACAGTACACTCACCCCCTGTACTCTAGAATTGCCGTATGGCAATTCTAAAGCAACTAACAGTGTCTACAGACAAAATACAGAAGCACAGCCTCCACAACATATCTCTCAAATGGCCAGATATTTGCAGAATGTCCAGAGTTTCCCTTATATTTTTGGCCTTTCCTTCATAAAATTTCCTCTCGTCTGGCAAATAATTGTGATGATCTAAGGATTGAAGTCACTAAATAGTGACATACATTTGAGTTGCATAACATATATCCTTCAAAAAATGTCTGTTAACACAAATTGATTAATTCTAGCAGCTTTCTAAGTTTATGAGTAATGTTATTTGTTCTTTTATTTTTTTTTTCTATCCCCAATAAAGTTTAAGCATAGCTGAGTGGGTGTGTGTGTTGTGCAGCTATGCATAGCATAGCTTAAACATTCAAAGGAGCTAAATAGAACTATGCAGCCAAAACAGTCAAAGTGCAATAGCGTAGTGATTCAAGTTTTTGCTTAGCAAGCAGTCATTCATGGTTCAAGCACCAGTATAGACCATTTGTTTTTATTTGTGAAAACAGCACTAAAAGTATATTTTCCTAGATATATGTAGTGAGTAATATATATTTCTTAATCAGGGTAGTGTAGCAGGTCCAAATGTGAGGTGTCAGTGTAGTACAGATGTGAAACCCCCATGTAAACACAAGTGTCCCATACAGTATAGCCACAAAAGAATGTAATGAAAGCACACACCATGACAATAATAATAATAATAATAATAATAATAATAATAATTATTATTATTATTATTATTATTAATAATAATACTGATAATGATAATAATGATAGTCCATAAAATGGAAGCTGAACAGTGCTAAATTGTGCTCAGCTGTGCTTAGCTGGAGTAAGCATTGCTTAAATGTCCATGCTTAGTAATAATTAGCGTAGCTAAGCAGATTTGTGCACTTGTAAGTTGTGCTTAGCATCTGCCCCTTCAAGGAATGCTTATTTTTGCTAAGCAGGTTTGCATTTATTGTATTATTTATTTATTTTATTGTCAGATGTCTGACACTAAAATAAATAATACAATAAATGCATTCCTCACATGAGAATACAGAATGTGGTACACATCTAGTACGGCTGTCCCTGCTAGAATACGGCCAGGCAGCTGTCTGCAAGGATTGCCACCAGTTGTAAAATTGCTGTGCATAGTGTACAGCTGCAGCGTCTTTGCTATTCAGTTGTATTGCTCTACGGCAAATTGTAGCAGCAGCCATTTGGTTTTGGTGATGTAGCTCACAGGGAAATGTCTTGCAAGCTGCATGCTGGAAGCTGTTCCATGCACCAAGATCTTATAACTGAATAGTAATGTTGTGTTAACCAGTGTTTTCCAGACTATGCTCTCTCAAAGTATGAATACATACTATAAGAATATCTGCCATGCAGGAATGTCAGAATCCCAAGGTCAGATTATACAACTAAGAGAGTATTAGGCAGAAAACAGTCAAATGAGAAACAGCAGTTTCTCAATAGCTCATTCTGGTGAAACACAAATTGTGTTCTATTTTATGTACAAACAGGCACAGTTTGAATCCCAGGAGTGGTAGTAAGCTGTATGCATATTTTCAGTCAGGAATATGTGAATATGTGCAGAAACAGGCAGGTAGTGTTAACAGAAATTTCCTTCACAGTAGTCTCCTCCAAGAAATGTCCCTCACATTTCCTTCACAGGTCTGCCAGTTAAAAAAAGGTATAAAGTAGTTGTAAGAATGCTGTAATTATACACTGTGTACAACACCCACTGTCCAACCCCAAGGCTGGAAATGACAGCAAGATAAGTAAATAGACCAAGTAGTCTCCTCCAAGAAATGTCCCTCAAGTGTCACACTGTCACAGCTAGTGATCACTGCTGCCCACACTCAGGGTGACCAATATAAATCATGGCAGAGTATGGCAGTAGCACACACACACACACACACACACACACACACACACACACACACACACACACACACACACACACACACAAAATGAGTGCACATAAATAACCCTGACAATGTGACTATGGGTAGAAACTATCAGGTAGCGTTAACAGAAATTTCCTTCACAGGTTTGCCAGGTAAGAAAAGGTATAACGTAGCTGTAAGAAGGCTGTAATTATACACTGTGTACAAACATATCACTGCCCAACCCAAGGCCATAGGGTGTTGTAAAGTGAGGTAATATCTGGAGAGTAATGATTAGAGCAATGATCATTAAAGTTGTGAGCAATTGAAGCCTATACAGTTGTTAATTGACATCTCTCTCTCTCTCTCTCTCTCTCCCACCCTATCTGTGCCAATAATCTATACACATAAACCAATGGGTATGTTTTTCACCAAACCTACTGTTGGGACATGTGTCCTATTGTTCTACAAATATTAAAATGTTTGATTATTAATGTTCAAATACTATCATTGATAGCCTGTTGTTATCAATGTAACCTGCATGCCATTATAATGCCCACTGTTGTTCCATATATGCATGTGTTCTGTTTGCTATGCAACTGTTCCAAATCTGGTGTTTTGGATTAATGGGAAAACTCTATGCATGCTGTTATAACTAATCCTGGAATGTGTGTTTTATGACTAACCAACATATGTTATAAACCTGCAACACCATAGCACATCTCCAAATATACCTACTATCCTTCCCCATCCCACTCTCACCCTATAAAAAAGGGCAATTTGTTCCCACAAAAAAGTCACCCCATACATAGCTGTCCATTTCAAACATGTGTCCACTGGACACTTCTAATCTGGTTTAATTTAACAACACATTACTGTTGTCCTCATCCCTCTCAGGGGTTTGAGTGTCCAAATTTATCTCCGAATGCTGTATGAATGCACAGCTGTTGCTGTAGAAGAAATGGACAGCTATGGACATTCCCAACACCCATCCTTCACATCCCTAGCTATCTTTCATATTGTTTTTCCCTTTGCATGCTCCCTTTTTTACCACTTTCCTATCACCTCTTTTTTCTTTTCTTTTAAAGAAATTAGTGCAGGAGTAAGCAAGAGTAAGCAGTAATACGTGCTTTTGCGTGGTGCTAAGTGAAGCTAACTCAGATTAAGCACTTCTAGGGCTAACTGTGTGTCAGCATAGTTCACCGTATCTTAGCATCACTTACTGTGGCAAACCTGCACAAACCCGCTTACAACTGCTTAAAAGTGCCTTAATCACTCTATATCAAACAGCACTTGTTCTGCCTAGCAACAAAATAATCAGCCCTTGTAAGTTAGGAACCCAGGATCCTGTGCACCATAGCCACAGCAATTTACCACTAAGGCATCTATGCTGTAGAAATGTCTGATGCTTTTTCAAACATATCATTCAGTAGAGTCATTCAACAATAGAGAAAAGTTTCTGTAGAATTTCTGTAGAATTAGTCAACTTTTGTATATATATATATATATATATATATATATATATATATAGTCCACAAAGAAAATCCTTTCGAAAAAAAAAACTTTCGGTCAGCATAAAGTGAAAAAGTATTTTATTAGGCAACCACAGCCCAACAACACAAACGTTGTTCGGTGGCACTTTCAGCGCCCCATTGTGCATTGGGAAAAGTAGAGAGCTGAGTGTGATGTTTGCTTTTGCGTATATGACGTATGCAAATCCTTAAAGACACAGTGTTTGAAATAAATAAGAATAGATCTTAATATGCACAAAAGGCATATCAAATAGTAAATCATCAAATACTCAATCCTGTAATTACAAACTAGAAGCCCGGACAAATAAGAACCTAAAGGGGCAAAAAGAATTATGTGAACAATTAATAAAAAATATATTAATATTGCTGTAAACCAAACATTATACTGAATAAAGCATAATTACTGCTCATATTTAAACAGTATAGTGCATGCTAATTAAACCTGACATATATCCAAATCATACATCTGGTATATTCATGAGCACATCCAATCGATATAATATTAGAAATATATGACAAAATCAACATTCAAATCCACATTTAAGATGAAACATGAATAAAAAATGTGCAATAATACATAACAACACCAGCCATATGCACATCTCCATAAATACCATATGAAAATGAATATATGCAGGATATTTTGAACACATGCAAACCAATGGCCCCTGGTAAAACCCACTGACTAATATAAACGTGGCAGCAAAAAGAAAAAGAAAACCCAATAACACTAATAGAGTAGAAATTGCTCAAATATAATTCACTAAAGGATATGATATATGAAACCATATAATGTATCAAGAACCACAGTCATTTTGAACATGGCTCCCAGGTTTATGATCCAACGACGCTCTTTATTAGTTAGCATTTGGTGCTTAAGACTGTCCCCAAGGTTCAATGCCATGACTTTATCCAAACCTATAAATATAAAATGTGCAGTAGTATGAACTAATTTGTTTGTAAAGGGCACTCATAAAAGCTCCACATTGGCAGACAGCCATATATACAACCCAAGTACTGTTACATGTGATAAAGCATCGTATGTCAAATACCTTTTTTGTGTTGACAGATGTGAAAGATTTCCATGACTTTGCATTGTCTACAAGAACCACAAAATGTGCTCCCGAAATACCCAATGAATCAGTGTTGGATGAACCATCTTTTTAAATTTTGAAAAATACTGGCCTAGTCTCTACCTTTTTATCCAAAATGACACACTTTATCAATGTGTTTGCTGAAAAGGACTCACAATTACGCATACTATATCGGTCAAGGGAATCCTATCTATAGAGCCAGCATGACTATTTAGCCTTTTTATTAAATTCCTATGGTAACCCCTATTCAGGAATCTGATTCTAAATCTAAAGCTTTCTTATGATACCTTGCATCAGAAGAGCAAATCTTTTGACTCGTTGAAATTGTGACTCAGGTATGTTTGAGATAGTGTGGGGGGGCAGCTATTATTTTTGTAGTGTAGTTTTTTTTTGAAAAAGGCTTCTATATAAATCTGTATAAAGAGAACCATCTTCTTCCTTGCCCACTAAAACATCCAAAATTCTACTTCCTTTGAATTGATGTTACCTGTGAACTTCAAACCATAAACATTAGAATTCAAATATTGTGAAAGTCTGCCAAAGTTCCATCGACCCCCCCCCACACTACCCAACAATCATCAAGGTATCTTCTCCACATAATTAAATGTGGCTTAAAAATAGTAGGTATAGAATATATATAATTCAAAATACCCATAAACAGGTCAGAAGTGGGGCAAAAGTAGCCCCATAGCTGTACTTTACCTGTAAATACCACTTTTGGTCAAATGTAAAGGCATTGTGCTGAAGCTCAAGAATGTTAATCAAAAATTCTTGCTCCTCAAGAGAAAATACCTGAGTAGTTCATCCAGTATTTAATTGCCTCAATACCCCCTTCATGTGGTATAGACGTAGAGAGATTGAACATCTAATGTTCCCAAAAATGATCTCTATCTACTTGTATATCATCTATTAAAGCCAGAAATTGTTGAGTATCTCTGATAGAGCTGTTACATAGGACAACAATTTCTTCAGTTTGAATTCTAAGTATTCAGAGAGTGCTTCAATTAGAGATCCTCCCTGCTACTATCGGTCGACCTGGGGGTTCAAAGATCTTTATGTACCTTAGGCAATATGTAGAAATATTGTAATACTGGAGAATCCACTAGTAATTGTTTTAACAACTGTGGTGTAATAAGCTGTCACAACTAGATTTCAAAAATCATCAATAACCTGTTTATGAAGTATAGTAGGATCATAATCGAGATTAATATAATTTTCAGCATTGGATAACTGTTTATAAGCTTCTGCTAAATAATGTTTTCTGTCCCATATGACTACAACTATAACTATGTTATTATTCTTTCTAGATTATTATTGGGCTTTCTTTTTCCTCTGGTCAAATTATACTGTTTTTTGGTAAAAACCTCACCTCATGTAAATGTAAGTCCTTAATTACCAAGTGTTCAAACAGTTTGACTGTATATATATGGCGTGATATATATATATAAATTTTGAATATATATATATGTGTGTGTGTGTGTGTACTGGAGTTGTACCTCAGATCCATACTCCAAACCTCTTACTGCAACAAATCTGTCCAAAGGCTGTCAAAATGGGGGTCGATGGGCCCAAATTAGGGACCTCTTTTAAATATTGCCCTCATCCCTCTCTCCAGCAGCAGCTGTTCTGCCTTGCTACAAAATAATCAGTCCTGCCAAGTCTTGAACCCACGCCCCCACAAACTACAGTCAAAGTAATTTACCACTACACCATGTGAGCTCTAGAGAACCATGTTGATTTTTCAAACATATCAGTTAGTAGAGTCATTCAACACTAGGGAAAGGATTCTGTAGAATCAGTAAGGTTTTCTATATATACATGTATATATGTATGTATGGAGATGCATGTATGTGGACAAATTATATATATATATATATATATATATATATATATATATATATATATATAAATAGATGTAGATATACATCTAAAATAAATCTACATATATGCATATACACACACACACACATATATATATATATATATATATATATATATATATATATATATATATATATATATATATATATATATATATATATATATATATATATATATATATATATATATATATATATATATATATATATATATATATATATATATATATATGTATATATATATATATATATATATATATATATATATATATATATATATATATATATATATACATTTATGTATACATAAATATAGAACAGCTGCAAGCACATGCAGTCTGAGGGGTCATGCTGCTGAACACTAGAAGTCTAAATCTCAAAATGCACTCACACGAAGCACTCCATAAAATGGGGAATATTGACATTTGTGCTGTATCAGAGGCCCGGTTAACGGCAGCAGAAAGCACCCCTACACTACCAGCCTATAACTCATTCAACACCATTTGGCCCCAGAACTTGGACTGAAGCTCCAAAGGTGGTGGTAGTTCCGTATTCATAAAGGATGCACATAGCTCCAGAGTGGTAGCCCAACATAACACATCACAGATACAGCAGGTGTAGCTAATGGTTTACTATCATTTAACTGGATCGCACAGCAGCAAATGTCGAATGTCAAAGCAAAACCTTGAAACTGCGAATAATGAACAAACATAAAATCGAAGTGTGGTGACTGTAAATGTCGACCTCGACATTTTCAAACAGTCACCACACTTCCGGGGATGCCATTACTGTGCATTGCACAGTAAATATGTTTGCAGGGGGGCAGGCCCTCTGCATCCCCCACACCCCCTGCTACTTAAATATACTAACTCTGGGATTGCACTATAGTGATGAAAAAGGTATATTTCCTGACCCCCACTATAGTGCAATCTGCTTTGAAATGTCAAAACTGACAACAGCGAATGCTGTATTACATTCACTATTGTCAGTTTTTTTGAGAGTTTGATTCAGTGACAGCCAGATTCGGCATTTTGTCACTCGCACAAACTGCAGTCAACAAAATGATAGTAAAACGTAGCTAACATTGGGTAAGACAGTGATTCAAGTCATAGCCTGCTATAGGTCCCCAAGCATGTCTCAAGACTCACACTTAATGTTCCTAATCACCCTGGAGAATATTAGTGTCCAACCTAACACTCTCATACTGGTTGACTTCAACTACCCCACTATTAACTGGGAATGCTAGTGATGTACTAATGCACTTGCCCAACGTTTCCTGGAATTCATTAATTCCAATGGCCTTGACCAGCTTGTTCCTACACCCACTACAGGTAGCAGCAACATTGAGCTGGTCATTCCTAACATGGGTGATTGTTGCTGTATACCAACAGTCAAATCCTCCCTTGTTTGATCTGACCTCAAAGTAATCACCTTGGAAATCCACATCCCTCCCACCCCCCACCCCCACCCCCTGCAAAGGTAACCACCATGAAAAGCCTTTCCAAAGCTAACTTTGTCCTCCTAAAAACAGAGGTAGCTAACCTCATGGCAGCCATGCAAATGAAGACTAGTTGCATGACTGCCAAATCAAACACCAATGCACTATGAACACATGCACAAAGCATGGATTCCGCTATACCTAATTGTATCAAGATGCTCTCCTCCAAAAAAAGGAAGCAAATTTGGTGGTCCCCTGCCATAAAGAAACTCTACAACAGAAGGATGAAAATAATATGGAATAAGGTGAAGTCCCAAGTTGCAAAAACCTCTTTATCAGCTTCAACAAATAGTTGAGATACCTCATCAAATACTCTAAAGCTAGCTGGGAAAACAGAATTGCAGCATATATTAAAGACAACCACAAGGCCTCCTATAGTTATTTAAGGAATCTCCATGGCAAACCAAGATTTGCTCTGAGCCACTGCACAATGGTACCTCCTATACTGAGCCAACAGATATTGCCAATATTTGAAGAACCACAACCAAATAAGCCAAAACTTGAAATATACTACAAACTGCAGGCCAATTCCACTGTAGTGCTAAAATAAGTTATTGTAAAAAATACAATCTAAGTGCAATTTTCTTTTACAAATGAATTCATCTATGAAAGAAAATTGCACTTGGATTGTATTTTTTACAATAACTTATTTTAGCACTACAGTGGAATTGACCTGCAGTTTGTGGTATATTTCAAGATATTGCCAATATACTGGCTGGCAGATTCAGTGTCAACTTTACCCCTCCCCCCAAAGGACCAATCACAATACCAGTACACTCCCAGGCACCCAGTATTACTGTTGTATGGGTTAAAAACTACTGTCCAAGGCCAAGAATACAGCTTCTATGGGACCTGACAATATCCCTGGCTGTGTTCTACATGAACTACAGAGTGAACTGGCACATCACCTGTGTACCCTGTTCAGTCACAGCCTCACCTCAAACTTTGTCCCTAACAAATTGTGCACTGCTACAGTCACCCCTCTCCACAGAGGAGAAGTGACTACAGACTCTGGGAACTATAACCCCATTAGCCTTACAAGTCTGTTATGCAAAGCTATGAAATGTATCATCATGGACCTAATAAACATGGATATGGGAATCTACAGAATCAGGATCCCACACAGTTTGGTTTTGTGAAGGGTAAGTTATGCCTGCTTGATCAACCTGGTTGACTGCTTTGAGTCAGTCATCCAAGCTGTGGATGAAGGCAAACTTGTCATACAGCCTACCTTGATCTGGCCAAAGCCTTTGATAGCATTCCCCACTTAGGAATTATGCAAAAACTCACTAAGCTAGGTCCTCTCCTGTTTGGTATCTACATCTCTGAACTCAAGGCCAACATGAAGGGAGTCTGGCTGACAATATTCGCAGAAAATTCCAGATAGGGAGCTATTGTGAACTACCCAAGTGACTTTGGCATCCTACAGAAAGGCCTCACTGAGAGCGACTGGTGTCAGAGCCATGGCCTTAAGGTCAATGTCAAAAAATGCATTGCCATCCCCTTTGGGGAAAACCCCGTTCACATGGATTACCACATGAATTGTAGTCCCCTGAACACACAAGGTGTTCTAAGAGATCTGGGAACACAGGTTGACTGCAACCTCTCTTTGGACCACCGCATTGACACTGTGGTCAAAAAGTCCTTCTGTGTGGCACATCTGATTACTAATGCTTTTGCATCCAGCAAGGAAGAGGTCATTGTCCCCCTGTACTCTTCCTGACAGAGTGACACAGTTTGTTTCAGCATACATATTCTGGTAGATATGAGTTCTGAAAATGAAATGTATGCCATCATTTACTGACAAAAATCATCATATCACCACAGTGATTTACCAGAGAAATGAGAATAATCTGTAAAATAGACCAGAAATATAAGCAATAAACCTGGACATCCTGAAACAATTCAGCCAGTTGAGAGGCATGCTCAGTACCCCTTACTGCAAAGAATTTGGACCAAGCCTGACAAAGTGTTGGGTGGAAGCAATGAAAATGGGAATGTATCTGAAATGCTGGCATAGATAAGCTGAAACAGTTGCGGCAGTAACACCCTCCTGTCTGCTCTAATATATATTTAGTGAAATAGCACAAGTAATTGAAATAGCAAATCTGCCATGGGTAATTACACATGTATTTGCAAATATATCAGCCACTACAGGGATGTAACAGCACTGTAAAGCAGACATCAGTATGAAAGTGCATACCCACAACCAATATCACCACAGTAACATACCAGTAAGTCAAGTGGATAGTAAAGTATACAGACTGTGTGAACAAATACATCATTGTTTGCCACTCACAAACTAGCCCTACATATACTGGCTCAATTCTCAGTGTAGTCTGAATCATGACCATGGTACAGGACATGTCTCAGTCTGCCCCTACAAATGCATACAGCCAATAGACCTGCAGAAACTGGAGCAGCATGCACAATCAGATAAAAAAGAAGCCATAACACTTACATCTATCCCCCTCCATACACAGCCCAAATAACACATACACATGACACGTGTACACAATCCTGACAGTCTGTTAACAATGGCCAGACATACACAGACCTCTCAAATGTACAGTTCACCTCAGAATGTATAGGCTCCGGACTCATAACTATGGCCTCTTCCCTGACATGTCTGTGGGTCTACGACATCACTAAGATGGTAGCAGGAATGAAGACAGGAAATAATGACATCATTTGGGGACAGAAGCACAAACTCAGGGGTAGACTGGACTTATTGTTGTCAGAAATTGAGACAGTTGCTGATGTTACTGGGTTTGTTGTAACATACCCTTTATGAGGAATACGAAGTCAGTAATACCGATGGATGTGAGCATTTACTGACTGCATTCCCCATAGTCCCCGACTGATTTTCCAAGGAGAGCAACTGTCTGGGTAACAGACAAAACCTAACAGGCAAACATGTGGCCAGTCTGTGGACAGCATGTAAGTGGATATGTATGTCAGAGACATATCAATGTCAGACGTGGAGTCACTCACTAAGTGCATGTCCACACAAACCATGTCAATTTATCAACTCACCATGTGTATAACAGCACTGATGACATAGAATCTGTTCACAATTCTGGGGATATACCCCCCATGTTGTTGGGCTACCTCCAAATGTCCTGTCCTGTGAAGTATTCTCACCTACTGTCTGTGAATCTATAGCCCACCACCTCTGTGATGTCCCTCACTCAGGCAAGGAAAGGGGCAAGGCCCACATGAAGGATGTCCCATATGTTGGAACTAGTGGCAGTGTCCAGGCCCAAAGCACAATACTGTGTTGGCAACTACATAGTTATATGGCCTTAGCAATAGCTGACATCTGCACATCTGCACAGAGGACAGAAAGAAAATAGATAGCAAACAGGTCATGCATTAGGATGAATATTTTGAAGGATAGAAGTCTGAAACTGAAATTTATGCCATTACTACATGACAGCAGTCCTCAATGACATGGCCAAGAAAAACATAGCATTCTGTGTTTTTCTTGGCCATGTCATTGAGGACTGCTGACATGTAGTAATGGCATACATTTAAGTTTCAGACTTCTATCCTTCAAAATATTCATCCTAATGCATGATCTGTTTGCTATCTATTTTCTTTCTGTCCTATGATTAATATCATATTAATATCCAATAGGAGATAAATACAAACATACAGCTCAAACACCAAGAACAAGATAGTGTAGTACTCAGAGTCCCAGCTTTGCATGCAGGGGTTCACGGTTCAAGTACTACAATCTGCAATCTACTTTTACATGGAAAAGTACTAATTTAATAATACAATATGTGTTAAATTATTTTTGTCAACCAGTGCATTGTAGCTGGTGTAACATGCAAGTGTGAGTGCATATAACATGTGATACTACCCATGTAAAAAAAAAAAAAAGTGATAATACCCATGTATACCCAAGTGTCCCATACAGTATAGTCACACCCCTTGCTACTGTAATGACAACACATAGAAGCATGTTATGTACAGAAAATTAAATACACTCATTAAATTATATCATTACTCTGCTATTTTACAAGACTGGAATGTGAGTAATGGTTACCAGGGCTGAGCTATGCTTAGCAGGTTTAAGCATTGCTTAAATATGAATGCTAAGCAGATTTGCACATTGGTAAGCATCACTAAGTGAAGCCTACATGGTGTTAACGTGTATTCCTTTAACCATGTATTAGCATCGCATGCCATTGTGCAAACCTGCACAAACCCACTTAAACCCGCTCAAAACTACCTTAATCACTCTGTTTCCAAGAGCCCTTGTTCTGCCTGGCAACAAAATAATCAGCCCTTGCAGGTCTTGAACCCAAGACCCTGCACACCATAGCCATAACAATTTACCACTAAGCCATTTGAGATGTAGAGCTTTGGATGTATTTTTCAAACATACCATGCATTACAGCCAGTTTACAATAGGGAAGAGACACTGTACAATCAGGAAGGATTGCTATCTACAAACAAATATATGAAAAGAAACATATACATATATATAGAGATAGATAGATATGTATGGAGATACATGTATGTGTATAACAATGTATGGGTCTATATTAGCAGACCCAAAACTGTAGTGAGTGAACCACAGTTGAGTGACACATAAAGAGCGAAAGCCGGAAACAATGAAAACGGTAAACAAAACAAGTAAAACACGTAAAGTGTTACTAAGTGTTTTATGCATGGGGCAAGTCCCCCTGCATCCCCACACCCCTGCTACTTAAATATACCAACTCCGACATCACACACCATTGAAGTAAAGGGAAGAATTCCCTATGCCGATCTCCGTTCATTTTTTCGATATTCCCCACATTCGCTCATTTTGTGTCTCTCAAACACGATTCGCGCAATGCAGTTTTCATTTGAGTAATATAAACCCCAATATATAGATATATTACCAATAAATACTGAGGTGTGTGTATATACACACACACACACACACACACACACACACACACACACACACACACACACACACACACACACACACACACACACATGAATGTATAAAAATATACACACACACACACACACACACACACACACATATATATATATATATATATATATATACATTTCTGATGACAGAACACCCATAACTGGGACAGCATGCACAGATGGATACAAAAGGACCCATGACACTCACATCTGTAGGCTGCTACAAAATCATAATAGGCCATACACAATGGCTAGACATACAACAACCTCTTAGCAAAATAACTAAAATGACTGAAGATAGTAAAGAGAAATACATCCAGCCAGTAATTCACAAGTTTATTATACTCTGATGTCTTGGCCAAAGCCTTCAAGGGGTAAAACATTACAAGAAATACTTGCCTTAAATACAAGAAGCAATTAACACTAAATTACATTGAAATACACAACCTCCAATTACACTCTTCATTTAATCCCCTAGGGGATAAAGTATCACATTTAAAAATATAAAATTGGTTCTGTACATAACAATTGTTCTTTTATGACTGTTTGATCAAACTGAGAAACAGACTTTTTCCAAAACAGTACCTTGTGACCCACTACTGTCTCCATGGTGAGATTTATTAAAATGTACAGCTATAGAATAGTCTTCTTTCTTATCAGTAATATCTCTCACATCTTCTAACAGCCTAGTTTTAAAACACTTGTTACTCTCCGCCACATACAATATGTTACAAGAGCATCTAAGAACATTCTCTATACACCAACCTCTTGAATGTACAGAGTTCCACATGTTTTCCAGCCTTTCCCCTCAGCAAGAATGACAGCACTAAATAATGATAGACCATACCTATCAGCCTCCTACTGTATGACATCTGGACAAAGCTTGACATAATTGGGGGACAGAGGCCAAACACATAGCCATACTTGAAATATTGCTGTTATACACTGATAAAGTTTCTGGTGTTACAGGGTTTGTTGTAACATCTTTTCTGAGGGATATAAAGTCAGAAACACAAATGGATTTTAGCATTTACTGATTGCAATCACCAGAGTATGCAACTGATTTACCAAGGACAACACCTGTCTGGGGAACAGACCAAACATAACAGGCAAACCTCTGGCCATTATGTGGATAGCCCTACAGTTGAGACTATGCAGACACACAACTTTGTCAGACTGAAACCCATGCAGAAGTAGCATGCTCAGACAAACCCTGTTAAACTAGCAGTATTCAAACCATCTAACAGCAATATTCACATTCTGCCCCTTAGTCTTGAACCTTATCCACAATTTAGTTGGCTTGTCTCCACAAGTCTTGTTGTAAGAGATATTAGCTCACACATCTCCAGGATGTCTTCCTCACAGGTAAGGGAAGGGAAAGGGCCTATGCTTACATGGAGTCTTCAATTATAGGTGTGTGTTGCCATGACATTGGCTATTGGATTAACTACACAGTTGTTCTGCATGCACTTAGCAACTGGGGAACACCAACTGGTGTATAAGCCATCACATGGTCATGAGCATTACCTACAAAAGACACGCTGCCATCTATTCAAACCACCTCTTTCATAGACAGTGATCTCCATAAAAACGGAAATCTTCTTATAAAAGAGGTATGTGAAACAAGTAAGCATGTAATTGAATGCAAGTAGGTGGTCTGTAATAATGGAAAATACGAGTTTGAAAGAATATGTCTCAACAAGACTTGCTGTACTGATGTACTGCTGAACAGCACCAATGGCCATAGCATGTGGCTCTGTCTGCAATGACATAGATCACAGCTCAGACCCTTGACTCACCCGAGGAAAGGACAGCTAACATTTGGCAAATACTGGAGTGTCTATCAAACACCACTGACTGTGACATTGCTAGGCCAGCTACTGGGATGTTGTACATATCCATATGTTATGTGTGCATATAACTATGGTACAAATTTTGTCTTGTAAATATGAGAACTATACAGAGCATGTGCAGATTAAAGTATTGTTGCAGAAGGGTGTGTTGAAATGAAGGTGATATAATGGCTTCATACCATTCAACTGTACAATCTTATAATCACATGTGTGCCTGATATCTGTAGTCACTTATATAGAGTTGTGTTATGTTAGGCAAACCATTGTCAAGTCTGTTAACAATGACATTGTAACATAATAGCCTAGATATGAATGAGGGATATCCTCAAGGTTAGCACTGTGATAAAGTCTACTGTGCAATCAACTTACTTATCTGTGTATGTAAACAAGTTGTGCATGTTCTACTTGTGTGTAAAGCAGTTTCAGTGCATACAACAGACATAAATGTTTACAGGTACTGGTTGTTGCATTGCCATGACAACGATATGGGTAGTACAATAGGCATGATTATCAGGTTGTAATCGGAGAAGTGTCCAAAGAGGACATGCTGGAGAGATAGATTCCTGTCCCAGAGACTTCCTATACTCTGGAACAAGCTACCCATTTATGTCAAGTAAATTTCCTCATTAACACTTTTCAAGAAAAATCTTGATGAGTGGATGGGAAATAGGAAATACACCCCGGGATCACTTCTGTGGCTCTGCTCAACAGGGGCATAAGAAATTAGCTTTCATGGGTGGCATAAGCCAGGGAGCCTTGTTGGCTAGGCTTACTTAAGCCCTTGGGCCGATAGCCTAGTACCTACCTATGAACCTATGAACCTATGACTCTCTGTCCATGACTACCACAAACAGCTGTCTGAACACCTACATACAGTGGATGTCAAGAGTGTACACACCCCTGTTGAAATGCCAGGTTTGTGTACTATACACAAATGTGACCACAGAAAATTTTTCCAAAACATTTCCCACCTTGATGGTGACCCATAACCTGTGCAATTCTATTGACAAACAAACAAACCTGTTAGGGGGAAAATATAAAATATAAAAAATGTACTATTAACTGGTTGCATACTTGTGCTCACACATAACCCACTACTTGGTTGATGCACCTCCTGCAGTAAACACAGCATTCTCTTTTTGGTTACACACATTCCATCAATTAACAAGACTCTGATTAACCCCAAATAGTGTTCAACTGCCCTAGTAGGATATATTTGACATTTACCCATTTGCCCACTACCACTATAGATATGTTTTGCAGAGAGCATAAAAAGTAGAAGGGATCTCATTGTGGAAAGGTATCAGTCAGGAGAAGAGTAGAAAAAGTGTCCCCAACATAGGACAGTCAGACAGTGGAAAAGATATGGGTCAACAGTGACACTGCAAACACCTAGATGTCCATCCAAAATGGATAACATAACAAGATGGCAACTAGACATGCATGCTGCCAGGGGACCTACAGCAACACTGAATGAGCTGCAGGAATGCCTGCCAAGTACTGGGTGTGTAACCGCATGTGACAACAATCTTCTGTATTCCCCATATGTCTGCCCTATGAGATAGTGTTGCAAGATGGAAGCCTTTTCCTACACAGAGAAACATCCAGGGCTGGACAAACATTGCCAAACAGTACATCAAGTCTCCAAAAAGCATGTCGGACAATGTGTCATGGTCTGATGACACCAAGTTTGAACCAGTGGCCCACAATTCCAAGATGTATGTGTGACCCCACATAACACTTTGCATTACCAAAAGAACACCATCCCCCTGGTGTAGCATGGTGGTGGCAGTATCAAGCTGTAGGATTACTTTTCAATAGCTGGAAATAGGCCTTTACTCAAGTTGGAGGGAATTATGAACAGTTGCAAATACCGACCATTTTTGTCAACAAATCTTTAGTCATCTGCTAGAAAGCTGGAGATGAAGAGGAATTTTATCTGTGAACATGACAATGACCCCAAGCATACATCCAAATAGACAAAGGAATGGCTTCACCAGATGGAAATTATAGTTTAGGAATGTGCCAGCCAGTGGCCAGACCTACATCCAATAGAAAATCTGTGGGTTTCATTGAATAGGGCTGTGCACAAGAGATGCCCTCACAAATTGACATATTAGTAGTGCTGTTGCAAGGAAGACTGGGCAACTACTACCAAGTAAGGATTTGCCATGATGATAGACTCCAACCTAAAAAGACTGAATGCTGTCATTATCTCAACAGGTGCTTCCACAAAATATCTGTTTAAGGGTGCACATACTCATGCAACCAGCTTATTGTACTGATTTCAATTTGCATGTTTTCCCACAACAGATTGTTATGTTTTCAATGGAATTGTACAGGCTATAGGTCACATTTATTGTGGGTATTGTTTTGAAATGAGTTATTGTGGTGTCAAGTTACAATAGCACAAAGACCAGGCATTGTAACAGGGGTGTGTACACTTATATGTCCACTGTAACTGTATGGACTCAGCAATACCTGACCTGTAAAAGCTGTCTCCACCAAGGTAGAGTAATCCCCTTTGGTGGACAGCAGCAATACACAAAGCACATAATAGGTTGCTATATTGCTGTACAGGGCCACATAGGTGCAGAGAACAACTTGTTAGCATGTCTACCTTTATCTGAACAAGCATGTAAGGTCACAGATGACTCCATGTAAGACTAACTATGAGTACAAATCACACATATCCACACTGCCAAGGCCAGTCACAAGGGTGTCTCCACATATGTTGTCAGTCTGAGAGGCAACAACACAGTTTACCCTGTACAGGTGTTAAATCACACCTCATACATACATGCCATGGCTGTAGGCAACCCGCATCGGACAGGTTAGGTGTGAACATCACCCCCCTGTCCCCATCCCTATACGGAGATATGCACATCAACCGCAGCCCTCCCCTCATCAGTGGTGTGCAGGTACATATTGCCTATTTAAAGGCAACAACAGCAAGTCTCCATGGGGCCTGATAACATCCCTGTCTGCATCTTACATGAATTCGGGCAAGTGCTCACAGTTCCATCACACACCATAGTCAAACACAGCCTTGGCAACATCCACACCACATCTACATGGAAGATGGCCACTGTCATCCCTCTACACAGAAATGGATGGGGAATAGAGGTTTATGCAATTAACTTTCCATCATTGGAGGGAATATGACACATCAGGGTCAGGAGTGCAATGCAAGCGAATATTGTGCTGATAAATTACAGGGGTATGGTGAAGTTGTGAGTGCTGGCAAAAAATATCCTCTGTTGATGTGCAATTTCTGTCCATACTGTTGACAACTGTATGAGGTGCTATATGTTTCACTGTTTATGTCTTCCAGGTGGCATGCAGTATGCCAGAAATCCACCCTACAGCACAGCAGAAACATCTGCAATAATTGACATTATCGTCAACCATTATGATGTCATGTTTGGCCGTGATCAGGAAGATCTGCAGGAGCAGACCACCCTGTGGAATGACCTAGTCCACAGGGTAAACGATGTTGGCCTGCACACAAGAACCTATGAGCAGGTCCAGCATCATGCTACTGACCCCATACATAATGCCCGGTGAAGGGCTGCTGCCATAGCCTGAGAAGTGACAGCCTCAGATGGGGGCACAGTCAGGCAGGCCCCACTGACACCCACCAAACAGCTTCTCTCCAACCTTGGTGCACACACTCCAGGCACGCAACATCTTGCTGAATCCAGCATTGTGAATGTGGGTGTCCCCCACACAATGGATGAGGAGCATGTCAGTAAGACCCTAGTGCACATATCTGTAGAGTATCTACATGCATATGGCAGATAAGATAGTACTTGTGGACGGGGGTTTGGTAATGCACATAAGTGCACATCTATGGTGCTGGGCAGCATATGTCATAGTATTTGGGGTTGTACTGTTAATGTGCAGAAATACTGCTTCCCCCCTGTACCAAGGCCACATGTGAGTCTGCTGACATTATCTCTCTTCCACACCTATTTAGCTACCTCTGGTATACAAGTTGGACAGCAGCCTGTAGCTGGTGAGCACGTCATTGTATTGTTGTGCCTCACCAATATACACCTAGCCATATTGTTTGATGTCCATGTTCACTGGTGATGTTAACTGTAATGCATCACAGTGGTCACCACAGGGACCTATCTGAAGGGTAATGTAACATTCCTGCAGCATACCTCACAATCTGTCAGTGCAAGATGTCTGGACAGAGACCAACAAACTGGGGGGACACATGGGCTACAGTAGGAATATGTATGACACATTTATCCTATACAGTGGATACCACAGTGTACACACCCCTGTCAAGATGCCACAATATTACATTCCACACCTTTTCCAAGCTGTAATGTGACCATAACATGAACAATCAACTTGTAATACCCAACAATATGTTAGGTCACCAAATATGGCGTATACAAACCTTACAATACTCTGGATGCATAAGTGTGCACACCCTCCAAATAATACATTGTATGAGCAGCTTGTGATGTACTGACAGCATTCACTCTGCTTAGGTACACACCTGCCATCAAGTGCAGGGACTCAATGTAACAGCGAATAATGGTTCACTGTCAGAGCGGTGTATTCATGACATTTGCTCAGTTGCCTGTACCAGCAGCAGCCATGGCTTGCACACATCTTACAAAGAATCATAGGGATATCACATTTGAAAGGTATCTGTCAGGAGTAGGGTACAACAACATTAACACAGCATTGCATATACCATGGTACACAGTGCAGACAGTCATCAAAAGGTAGATTAAATATGGGACAACAGTGCTGTTAAAAGAATCAGATGTCCTTCTAAATCAGATGGAAGGATATGTTGAGTACTGGACAGGGAGGCTGCAGGAGACATACAGCAACACTGAGAGACTTGCATGACTCTCTGGCAAGTACTGGTTGTGTACTACATGTGCAACACTCATCTGGAGTCAGCATAAATCTGGCCTATGGGGTAGGGGCAGTAGATAGAAGCATTTACCCACACCAAACACCATGCAGGGCTATGTACAAGTAGCAAAACATAACACCAGGTCTCCCAAAGACATGTGTTGAAATGTGTAATGGTATAATTAGACCAAGGTTCAAACTTACACCCATTATCCCTAAAGCTACATGTGCACAACCATCACTTCACTTCACCTGAAGACCACCATCCACATGTTGAAGCTCATTGGTGGCAGTGCTGTTCATTAGCTGAAACTAGACCTGTAGCCATGGTGGAGGGAATTATGAACAGTTCAAATAACATTCACATGTGGTCAAAAGCTGTCAAGCGTCTGCAAGATGGCTGAGGATGGAGAGGGGTTTCAGCTTCCAACACGACAATGACCTGAAGCATACATCCAAAGCTACCTAAGAATGGCTCCACTTGAATACAATCAAGGGTATGCAATTAGCCAGACAAAGAAAAGTCTTAACACCAATAGTAAACCCCCAGTGTGACCTCCAACATCTGTGCACATGAGCTGCCCTTGCCAGCTGACAGACTTGGGGGACCTTTGCAGGAAAGACTGTCAAAATAATGCCAAGTCAAAAAGTGCCATGCTGATACCCCTCTTCCCAGGAAGACTGATTGCTGTAGTTCACTTAACAGGTGTTTCAAAAAAGCATTGGTTTAAGGGTGTCCACACCTATGCAACCATTGTATCGTACACATCTCAATCAGTATATTTCACAGCTAACACATTTGTTTGTTTCTCGATTGGATTGCACAAGTCATATCTCACATTTAAGGTGGGTAATGTTTTTGAATGCAGTATTGTGGTCTCATTTTATATGACACAAGAGCCTGCCATTTTAACAGGGGCGTGTACACTTATCATATCCGCATTAAGCTTAGAAGGCTGTTGGTGTAACAGGATTTGTTTGAATATACATTCAATGCTGGTGATGAGGTCTGCAAATCAAATGTATGTTATTAATTAGTGACATCAGTCCTCATATGATCTCAGTAATGTGTCAGACAAACACATAGGGTTTGTGAGGAACAGAGCAAACATATGTGCGAGACATCTACACATTCTTCCATAATTTGTACAGTTGTGAGGTATGGTCTACAGCAGTTGCCACTGTGCTATACAGGTAAACAGCAATAATGTGTACATGGTTGCAGTGTGTGCTATGGGAATGGTTGTCACCAACTAAGAGTACTCATGCATTCCAGAGATGTATATTGTTAGTAACAAGGATTGAGAATGGCTACAATGCATGATAATGATGGCTGTCTGTCAGCATGTCACCTTTTGTTTAATGTGAGGTCTGTTTAATAGCTTTGTGCCACCTCACCTGTAAGTGTCTGTGTGCATGTTCATAGGTTCATAGGTTCATACTAGGCTATCTGCCCTAGGGCATTTATAAGCCTAGCCCAGAGTTTTGTGACTTTCGCCACCCCTTTAGTTTGAAGGATACTATGCCCATTATTTAGGTGTGCCTCTGTCAAGCAGTGACACTGAGGTGATCCCTGGGGTATACCTGCGATCTCCCATCCATTGGTCAAGATTTCTCTTGAACAAAGCCAGCGAGGTGCTCTGCCTCACATGTACCGGGATTTTGTTCCACAGCATAGGGAGTCTCTGGGTGATGAATCTGTCCCTCCAGCACGTCCTATTTATGACCGTGTCAAAGTTCAAGTCTCGTGCTCTTGTAGATCTGGTGGATTTAGATTTTTTGAGGTGAAGCATGTTCATTAATTCCGGATTGGACATGGCCTTGTATGTCAGGCACAGGTCACCTCTGAGCAGGTGGTAAGCGAATGAGTAGAGCTGGAGCTCCTTCAGTCTGGCAGCATAGGGCATATTTTTGAGACCCTTTATCCTTTTGGTGAGGAACTTTTGGGGCCTTTCCAATTGCTGCAGGTGTCGGGTCAGATACATTCCAAATGGGGCGTTATACTCAATCATTGGTCTGATGAGTGATGAGTACAGGGGGATGATGACCTCCCTTGACCTAGATGTGAATCCCTTCATGATCAGGTGGGAAATGTAGAAGGTCTTCCTGACTACTTTGGCAACGTGGGTGTCAAATGAAAGGTTACTGTCAACCTGGGTCCCCAGATCCCTGATAACCTCTTCTGTGCTTAGTGGATTGCCACCTATATGGTAGCTGGGGGTAAACTTGTTTTTCCTGAAGGGTATGACTATGCATTTTTTAGCGTTTAACTTTAGGCCATGGCTTTGGCACCAGTTATCCATTTCTATGAGACCCTTCTGAAGGATATCTGTGTCTGATGTGTTTTCAACTATGGCCAGTTTGCAGTCATCTGCGAACTTTGTCAGCCATAATCCTCCTGTGCTTGCCTGTACTTCTGAAAAGTAGATGCCGAACAAGAGTGGGCCCAGGACCGAGCCCTGTGGGACACCGCTTGTGACAGGCTTTGAATCAGACATAGCGCCAGCAACTCTGACCCTGTGGGTTCTGTCACTTAGCCAGTTTGCAACCCATCTTGTGATGTATGGGTTTACATTTAAGCTGGTGAGTTATTCTATGATGCCCGAGTGGGGTATTGTGTCAAAAGCCTTTGCTAGGTCAAGGTAGGCTGTGTGGACTGCCTTGCCCTCATCAATGGCCTTGGTGACTGTTTCGAAAAAGTCAACCAAGTTTAGGAGGCATGATCTGCCCTTGGCAAAGCCAAATTGGGTTTGATCCAATGTCTGCAGGTCCCCTATGTCTTTATTTATGAGTTCCATTATGATCCTCTCCATAGCTTTGCAGACCAGGCTTGTCAAGCTGATGGGACGGTAGTTTCCGGGGTCGGTGGAGGCACCGCCTTTATGTAGTGGGACCACAGTTGCCATACACCACTCTTTGGGTACGTATCCTGAGGTGAGGCTAAGATTGAACAGATGCCCTAATTGCGGGTTTAATTCCTCAATGAGTTCGTGGAGCACACAACCAGGGACACCATCAGGTCCCATGGATGCTGTGTTTTTCGCCTTGGAGAGAGCTGTTTTCACCTGAGTATTTGAGATATTTGGGAGGCTACAATCCTCTGGTATAGATATTTCTCCTTTTGGGGGGGGGAGGAGAAATTTGCACTGAACCTGACAGCCAGTATGTTGGCAATGTCTGTAGGTTCAGTGATCTTTACATCATTTTGAACTAATTCTGAGCATATCTGGGAGTTTCCTCCCAGGTTTCTAACATAACTAAAAAAGGCCTTGTGATTGTCTTTTGAGTCCTTGGTGATTTTTCTTTCAAAATTTGCCTTGGATGATTTTATGAGAGCTCTTAGTTTTTTACTTATAATGATCAAAGGTGTCTTCCCTTTTAGGGATTTTGCTCTATCTTGTAGTAGCTTTCTCCTTTTGTTGTAGAGCTTATTTATGGCTGGGGTCCACCAGACTGGACGCTTGTCTTTGGTACAAAGAGTCTTTGTTTTGTTTGGAATTGCCTGATCCATGCAGTCCTGGAGGTGCTGGTAGAAGGCATTTGTATGTGATTCAGCGGCTTTAGTGATGGTTTCGCCTGTTTCAGGGGCCTTGAAAGAGGCCACACCAGTCCTAAGAAGTGTGAAGTCGGCTTTAGAGAAGTTCTTCAATGTGGTCTTTTTTATCTGGGGTGGGGGCGGGATGTGGACTTCCAGTGAGATTAGTTTATGATCTGACCTTACTAATGAGGGGTATACCTCCGGTGTTGAACATTTTGACCCCATGTTCGTGATGATGAGATCAAGTATGTTTTCACCTCTTGTGGGTATGGTGACTAGTTGTTCCATGGCATTTGAGTTAATGAACTCTAGAAACCTTTGGGCTAGGATGTTGGGGCTTGAATAGTGATCCCAGTCTATATTTGGATAGTTGAAATCACCTAGTATGATGGTGTTTGGGGTTACATTTATCCCCTCCAGAGTTTTCAGGAAAGCTGTGTGAGGTTCCTGAGTTTGAGAGGGTGGCCTGTAACATGCTACAAATTGCAGAGCAGTTTTGCCTACGGTTAATTGCACCTGGATGGTCTCTGATGCATCGTGCGTTGCCACCAACCTGGAGGTGAGGGTGTCTTTGATGAATATGGACACCCCTCCTCCTTTCTTGATATTGTCCGGATTTTGGGGCCGGAACATGATATGAAAACCTGATAGTGCTGGGGTGCTCTCAGGAGCCTTGAACCAGGTTTCAGTCACAGCACAGACATCGATGTTCTCCATACTGAGAAGGGCTTCGAGTGCATGCATCTTGAGATTGAGACTTCTGGCATTGAGCAGCATTACCCTTAGTTTTTTTCCTTTGTTTTGTTCTAGGGTGGTAGGTTTAGAATTTGAGCCTTGCCTAAAAGGCACTATGGGGTGGCAAGAGCTTAGCTAATATCCGAAGCCCAGGGTGACAGGTGCAAGCCGCCCTCTTGTAAGCAGCGTGTGGCTTGTCCAGCATGTCATCCCAGGCAGACAGACATTGGATCCCCTTTGAATGACACCAGAGATTAAACCAATTATTAAAGCTGATCATCTTGTATTGTGGCATCATTCTTGGTGAAGGTAGGATACTGCTCAAGGTCAGGGTCATACCTGCCTGGGCTACATAATCAGAGAGCTCCTCTGTCTCTCTTCATGTAGTCCAGGGAGGTGCGTCTCAGGTCGTTCACACCAGTATGGACAATGACCGAGTCATACTTGTACCTGCTGTTGAGTGACCCGAGTGCTTGCGTTATGTGACGGATTCTAGTGCCCGACAGGCAGCTTACTGTGACCTTCTCCTTGCTCAATCTGGTGAGTGGGACGTCAGTGTGTCTGACTATGGAGTCACCTATGACAAGAGTGTCTGGCATTGTGTTTAGCCTTAAGGGCTGTGACTGTTTGGCACACTGACTTTGTGGTCTATGTGTTGCAAGTGTCTTGGCCTGTGGTGGCAGTTGTTTGGGTGTCTGCTTTGGTGGCCTCTGCAGTTTTGGTAGATTTTTAGTCAGAGCCTCCGAGTATGTCTTTATGTGTTTATGTGTATGATATGAGGTTGTGATAGTGCTATGTGAGACTGGGTTTGTGGTGTGTGTGGTTACCTTCTCCTCCTGTCTGGTCTTACCAGTCCTATGTTGAGAGAGCTCAGCCTCCAGTTTGGCTATATAGTTGCATCTCTCGCATGTGTTTGTGTTTTGTGGAAGAAGGAGAGGGTTGTCTGTGTACATGAGGCAATTGTAACATTGCCTCAATATTCTAAATTCATCAGCTGAGCAGGAGAGGACACTAGCAACTGACCCCGCGACATGCTAGAAGGAAAAGTTAAAAAACTTTGTGTAGATGGGTTTGAAAAGACTTCGAGGGATGTGGATGATCGAAAAGGGGTATTAGGCTGGTAGGGTGCTATGTACAATAAAAAGTGCTGTATCAGAGTAAAGAGTACTTTAGGAGCAAGTGCTAGGCTATCTGGATAGAGAAAAGTCACTTAGGAATCAAGTAGATCTAAACTTATTAGGTATAGAATAGGGTGGTTAGATTAGCAGTACAGCTTAGGAAGAGCTGTTCTTAGGGAAAAATTGAAGAGTGGACGTTAGGTAGCCCGAATAGTTTAACCTTGATTAACCGCCGCTGCTCTAGTACAGCAACTCCGTGCTAAATCGCGCTAAAGCACGCTAAAGCGTGCTTTATAGCAGGGTGCTGAAAAAGACAGGAAATGACCCAAAATGGCCAATAAACTACAAGTTACTGCCTTAAACCACTCCTCTGAGGACAAACAGGCAGCTCAGTACTCCCCACTCTCACTGGTGAGTAAAGAAACTTCCCCCTGACCAAACAAGGAAAATGGAGAAGTACAGGAACCAAGACAAAGCCCAGGGATCAGCAAAATCTGATCACTGGAACACTAGCTAGGAAAGTATGGAAAACAAGGATTTTTTTTGTTTTTTTTCAAGTCTTTTACACAGATAGACAAAAAACACAATAAATGCTATACTTTTGATACATGTCTGTGTGCATGTCTGCATGTGTCGCAGTAAACCATAATGTACAGGTATTAATTTACATTTATTGTCTTCCCCTCACAGGTGGCAATGGGAGTTAGGGTCCTTCCCACTTGGGAACTGATGTCAGTGTTTCTGCAGACTCTGACAGTGATGCTAGCCATAGTGATGCACAGGCCGGGTTGTCAGGGGCTGAATCTGTACCATTCATTGGCATCCCACTGTTGTCTACCGTATCGCCGCACACAGTCAAAATGCCCACACATACCCCATCACCAGTGTCCTTAGGTGATGAACAGTTGGTGGGTGGTGGCATGGGACAGGCAAGTGTGGTGACTATGGCAAGTGTGTCTGTAGATATCAGCCATAGCCAGATAACAGGTGAGGTCCCACACAGACAGATGGGTAGGGGTGCTCGAAGGGGGACTGCTGCCCATCATGCCCCTGTCACAAGTGCCACAGCAAGTGTCACCAGACGCATGTTCTGGACTATCATGGAGGCACAGGCATGTAGTGAACGTAACACAAGACAGCTTCTCAGGGTTGTGAATGCCACTCTTCCTGCTATGCATGACAACCTCCATGATCATGCTGATGCCTACCGTTATTATGCTGAGGTCATGGATAGACAGTTGTGTGAGTTGATGGGAATCCTCGGCCATGGAATGTCATTCCTTGAATGTGGGATGTCTGTGACAGCATGTGGTGGAGTTGTCCGTCGGGAATGTGGATGTAGGACAGCAGCACAAACAGCTGAGGTTCCACGTGGCCATGCAGCATCTCGCTCCCATAGTGGCAGTACCAGCAGCTCTACTGTAGGGGGTCGCTGTCCATGCCACAATGCAGCAGGCCATGGGCACAGGGTCCTGGCTGGTCCCATCAGTTACATGGATCCAGCAGACAGCGGTCACCCTCGGGGAGTAGTACTGCATCTGGCCTTGTGCCTGGTCATGACAGTGGGTCCCCTGGCAGGACCAGTTCCCATGTCCATGGCCAGAGACAGTGAACTGCACACCCTGCCATGTATGGTCCACAGCTGTCCAACATACCCCTGTGCAGGGCAGCCACATGGTGTGACTGTGTGCATCCATACACTCACACATCACCATCACAGCCAGGTCACCTCCAGACTTACACACACCACATCTGTACGGCCCATGTAATGAACAACCCCCAAGAACACAGACATGATGTCAACCAAATAAATGGCAAAGCCTAGGCCTCTGGCAAACCCACACCACACCCTGTGCATATAATGATACCCGAGCACATCCCTCTCATCCATACCATCGATGCAGGGACAGGCTACTATGGGTCTGATTCACAGGGTGAATTTACTACAGTTTAGCAATGTAATGTGTGTAAAGTATAGGCAGCCAGCATGTTTAATGGTTACACATCAAGAGTATGTAGCTGTCCAGCCATGATGCATTATTGTTGTTATTAATGCTGGCAGAATGTGGTCTCCATAATGTATTCTGTTTGTCTTCTAAGTGTCTGTGTGCCAACAGGATGCATAATGTGGCCCTGCAGACATTATCTATAAGGAGTATGGCAGTGTGGTAACACACTGAGTGTGTCATATCCAGGGTACAGCTGCACACAATTAACCGGTCTGTATAACCATTTTTTCATGTGCCATGTAGCTTATACAGATGAGGGGTGTATACAGGTAAGTGTATGGTGGCTGACATCAGCAGCTCTTGTACAGTGGACAATGGTAAGTGTAGTGGGTGAACACACCTCAGATTTGTAAATCTGACACACACAGAGGGTATTGTGTTGACCCAAGACACAGAGAATACTGCTCACATGCGCGCACGCACACACACACACACACACACACACACACACACACACACACACACACACACACACACACACACACACACACACACACACACACACACACACACACACACACACACACACACACACACACATACACAAAAAAAAATCACAATTGCCAGTGTTGGGTTTGACATCCCTTCTCATCTAGTTGGTGGTAGTATAGTATTATGCAGTTATCACAGGTGGCACAGAGCTCATAGTGTGTTGAGTTTACAAAGTACATGCATAGTGAGTAACATAATGTGCCCTTGTAAGGTATGGCAATGGATGGTGTAGTGGATGTGACAGATCTCATACTAATGTCATGCACAAGTGTACACTCTCCCAAACACTGCTATACACACCAAGGCACACACACACAAGTGTGCCAGTACTGTGATTAAGAGCCCTGCCTCTCTAGCTGCTCATTCCATAATGTTACATAGCAGTTGCGCACAACACAGGGCTTATAGGTCTGCAGAATGTGTACAGATACCTCTATGGTTGATATAAAAAGCAGCCCTCATACAGTGGAACGTAGGATGTATACTGAGCATATGATGGCCTATAAATGTGACAATTGGCCACCCAATGGATATATTCTTCACTCAAACACACACACTCATGATACTGGTCTTACACACACACACACACACACACACACACACACACACACACACACACACACACACACACACACACTTGCCAGGACTGAGATTCATAGGATCATGTGTTCATGGCTGTGTGCCAGATTAACGGGCATGGAGCCATGACAAGCCTAGCCCATGGGGGTAGCCTGGCATCATGGGACCTGACATTTTTTCCCATTGCATCTATCAACCATTGCCACTTCAATGATGGCCATGGTGACAGTTAAATTCCCCATCCACTAATCCAGATTTCTGTTAAAGAGGGCCTGTGAGGTGCTCTGACATGTATGTGTCATATATTGCATTATGTGTCCACTCACTGGGTTATGTTCCTATCCCCCAGCATGTTCTGTTGATTGTGGTAATGAGGTTGAGGTATCCATGGCATGTGGGGCATACAGATCAGAGTTTCACTAAATATGGCATTCCTAACACAGCTAGCCACACGTGGCATTGTCAGTCAAGCATGGATTGCCTGTAAGTAGCCAAGATGTGGCCACGATTACTTGGAGGTATTGCACTCTGTCTATCAAGGACAGTTGTTTGCAGGCTAGTTTCCTATTTGTGAGCTACATTTGCAGCCCCCACAGTTGTTGCAGGTGCTTAGTGAGCTACATAGCAAATGGACATTGTACCTGCTGGTTGGCCTCATGAGGAGAAAGAGTAGATGGAGACATTGACGTCTTCCCTAGTGGATGACACACCCTTACTTATGAGATGTGCCACATAGAAGTTATGTCCACAGTAGCAATGTGGTGGCCATAATAGAGGTCACTGTCAGCCTGTGTTCCTAGGCCTCTTATAAGGACTTCTGTGTCCATTGGACTACCAGCAATATGTTAATTCATGGTAAACACATTGATACCACACAGGATTGTGACATATTTATTTCCATTTAGCCTAAGGCCAGTGTTCTGACAACAGTTGGATATCTCAGTGGGGCCTTTATGCAAGATGTCAACATGATATGGGGATGTACACATAACACCCACCTTGCAATTGTCTGCGAACTTTGTCAGCCAGGGTCCCTTTGTGTTGTTCTGGTTGTCAGAGGCACACATGACAAATATGAAGGGACCCATGACCAGACCCTGTGATACTCCACTCATGACTGGTTGGCAGTCTGACATGGAGTCTGCTACCTTCACAATGTAGGTCCCATGCATGAGCCAGTTTGCAACCCACCAAGTGACATAGGGGTTGATGCCTAGATGGCTGTGTTTGTCTGTGATTCCTGAGTGGGTAATGGTATCACAGGATCAGATGACCCGCCTATCTTGTTTTTGTGTCCGTACTGTTACATAGTTATTTCAAATGGCACACAGCTTATAGGGCTGCAGAGTGTCCACAGCTACCACTACAGTGGTTGACAACAGTGTACCCTGTACAGTGAAGATTTGGATGTGTACTGGGTGTAGAAAGTTTGCAAAACACCTCCACCCAAAGGACATGGTACACAATACAAAACTCTAACATTTGCCAGTACTGGGATTACACCTCCTGCCTATCTAGTGATTTCTACTATAGTGTTACACAGTTATCGGATGCACCATGGAGCTTATACACTTTCACCTAGTCTAAAGGTACTTCTAAGGTGAATGACATCAACAGGACTACTAAATTAGGGTGAGGGGAAGTGTAAAGGGTGGTACACAACTCAAAATGGTATAACCCCCACAGTATAGTGTCTCACACAGACAGACAGACAGACACACACACACACACACACACACACACACACACACACACACACACACACACACACACACACACACACACACACACACACACACACACACACACACACACACACACACACACACACACACACACACACACACACTTGCCACTAATGGGATTAGAACGTCTACCTATGTTGTTATTTCTACTACAGTGTTACTCAGTTATTAGATGTGCCATGGATCTTGTGCAAGTTTACCTACTCCAAAGGTACTTCTCAGATGAATGACATCAACAGAACTATAAATTAGGGTGAGGGAAGGTGTAAAGGGTGGTACACAACTCAAAATGGTATAACCTATGCAGTATATGATTCTCAAACAAACACAAACAAACGTTTGCTAGTACTGGGATTAGAACACCTGCCTATCTAGTTATTTCTACTATAGTGTTACGCAGTAATCAAACACATAATGGAGCTTATACAATTTAACCTACTCCAAAGATACTTGTAAGGTGATGTCAAAGAAACGGCAAAGGTTCCAAGCACAGCTTAGTTCAAAATATTTAATTGGTACAAAAAATACACAGGGTAAGTGCTTTCACGGACCAAAGTTCTGCTTCATTAGACCATAAGAAAGCATGTCAGCAGTTACTCAACATTTAAACCTGTTTCATCCAATTCAAATCAATTTTGACAGTGATGTAATATATGGCATTAATTATTACAAATGTACAAAAAATATATATATATAAAACTTGTAGTTACTGATATGCTTGGACTGGTAAATGAGAATAACTATAACCATCTCATTCATAAAAAAACATGCTTACATATTTGGTTAAAAACACAAACATCCTAATAAAAAAACTTAATAAAAAGTGTTTGACTACAAAACATCTGATTCAACTTATTTAAAACCTACTAATGCTTCAGTGGTCTAGCTCTTAAAAATGGTTAAAGCGAAACTCTGCTGTTTAAACCAGGATACCTGTCAGCTTGTAGTTTTAGTATACACTTCTGCTCAACAGATTCAGTTCTATTGTTGAGGTCACCTCCTCTAACACTGACATGTAAAGTTTCTACAACAAAAAACTTCAACCTAGGTCACAGCCTTCCTTCATCACATGCATAGCTAGGGCATTAGACTCTTTAGAGTTCCTGATGTCACAAAGATGCTCTAAAATCCTATCTTTGAAGGGTCTGTTGGTTTTGCCAATATAATATGCGTAGCATGTCATACAAAAACTAAAATACACTAGATTCTTGGTACAGCAGTCAGCATAAAAATTAATATTAATAACAAAACCTAGCTGTGGGTGTGTAAAATTACCTCCTGAATAGATATACCCACAAGCTGTACATCTTTTACATGTGAATGTGCCCACTCTTTCTGACTGCACATGAGTGTTATGTTTCAGGGGTCTATAACACAGTTGTTTCTTCAAAGATCTATTATTTCTAAACGTAAAATCTGGTTTATTATCGATAACACCTCATAACTTGGGTACTGTTAATAAAATGTCCCAATTTGTCTTAATTACATCACATACCATATTAATATTGCTGGCAAATGTCAAAGGCATTCTCAGTTTAGTGCCAACAGTATTATTTATGGATCCACCATCATCCATCAGATTAGAAGTCTGACCAACCTCTGTCCTAGAGTCAGTGCTAAAGAATGGTCTAACCCTACCCATACTCTCCTTCCAGGCTTCAGCAATCTGTGTGTCTATGGGTTCTCACTTGTAACCCATACTCAAGAACTTTTCTTTCAACAAAGCTAGGGCAATCTTCAAGTCAGTTTCTTTATTGTGAAGACGCACAATGCAATAAACTTGCCCCTTAAGGACATTCAATTTTGTATGGTTCGGATGCATACTGTTGTTGTGCAGGATACTTTTTTTCTAACACTTTTCCTGTAAACACTAGTAGTGACAGTGTCTAGCATATCCCTGTTGATCTGCACATCTAAAAAGGCTATCTTGGTAGCTGAATATTTAAGAGTAAACTTTAGAAAATCATTCGTACTATTAATGTACTGAATAAACTCCAACAGTAAATGATCCGTCCCTTTCCAAAGCAAAAATAATTGTCCACAAACCATACATACCAACCAACTGAGGAGCTGTATCTGTCTTTTGTAAGTACGTGTTGTGTCTCCCATCCTACCAGAGCCAGGTTGGCATAGCTGTTTGCACAAGCTGTGCCCATAGCCATGCCAACTTTCTGCAGATAATGTACTTCATTGAAAATGAACACATTGTTCTCCAGAATGATTTCCAAAAGACTGCAAATCAGTCTGCCCTTGTCATTAGATACATTGTGTGTGTGTAATAGAGACCTAACACTCTCTATTCCCCATTCATTGGGTATCACGGTAAAGAGTGAAGCAATGTCTAGTGTAACAAAGAAACACGTACCATTAATATTACCAAGTTGGCTAGACAGCTGAGCAAGGAAATCTTTCATATCCTTTAAAACAGTTTCACATTTATTCAAAACAGTACGTAGATTTTTCTCCACAAAAATAGACAGCGGTTCTGTAAGCCAGCCCTTGCTAGACACAATAGGTCTTATAGGTGGTCTATAAAGATATTTGTGTATCTTGAGGAGCCCGTATAGCATAGGGGTAATGGGATTGTTGACTTTAAAATGCTCAAACAATGGCTCTATTATTAAACCAGTAATCAATAGATCAAATATTAAAAACTCAACTTTCTCTATAACACCTGTCAAAGTATACAACGGTATGGGAACATAGGTGCCTATGTCTGTTGATAATTCCATCATCTATGAGATATACAAACATTTGTCCAGCACAACTATGGCTCCAGCTTTATAAGCTGGTCTTCCTTCAACACTATTTAAACATTTTGACTCAGATAAAGCCTGCCTTTCATCAATAGTCAAGTTAAAAAAACAATCATTCTGTTTGTCTAAAATTTTTTGTCTCAGTTGCCTCTCACAGACCTCTGTAAACAAATCAATAGTACAGTTGGGAGGGGGTACAAATACACTAGGATTCTAAAAAAACACCATCATTACAAACAGCATCCTTAAACATTGTTTTCAAAGTTAAAGTCCTGCCAAACATGTGTAAATCTTGTAGGACATCAGTTAAAACTGCCAACTGTGCTGATACGAAAGTCACACCTCTATTCAGAACTGCAGTCTGTGTCTCAGTTAACACAATAGATGAAATGTTGCATACTAAACCTGTTTGGTTCTTTTCACTGTCCTTGCTGTGTCTTCCTCACTCTGAATCCATCTTATCCTGGGATTCTGAAACTGATTCCTCGATCTCTCTCGTATTTTTAGTGGTTCATTCAGTAAAAATGAATTGGAACCACCTGCTGAATCAGTCAAAGTCATTGCTTGAGCTGCTAATACCGGTAGAGGTGAAGCATCATGTGCTCCACTTAAAACTTTCGGTTTTACAGGAGCACTACTCTTAGGGATGACTGTAGAGTTGTTACTAGCAGCACCCATACTGTTAACTTCAACTCCATTGAGACTCGGCCGAGTCAAAGAAGTTTTGGATAGCTCCGGTTGCTTTTGTGCAACTGCTCTCTGAGGCTCATTGTAACGTGTGCACTCTGAATGCCTCCCACTTCCTGTTTGGTTTGAAAATTCTGCATTCTGTAATGGACTGTCTCTAGACCAAGAAAAGACTTCACCCCTTTCAAAATCTAGTTTATCTCTCTGAATTTTCCTGATTTTAACATTGGATAGCCTTTTGTCATAAGAAGAGATGTTATCAAATAAACTGTCCATCTTATCAGTTAGAATATCCATTGGATATGTTTCATATATTTTATTTTGTAGTGCTTCTATCTGTTGACATAAATTCACCTCTTCAGGTCTGAAAAACTCAGTCAACAGCTGCATATATTTAGCACTACATTCCAAATTCAGCACTTGCCAGCGTCTCAGTAGTTCAGGATATGTAGATCCATATGTTGGCATTGTTAAGACTCTCAGCCCTCTAGGTACAATCTGAAGGTTTAGAGAAGCCTCTATATTATACCTCTGTCACTGCAAGCGTTTATACTTGTATAATGCATTCTCCAGCAAATGATAGTCAGTATAAAAGGCATCTCTAATGCTGGCATCTGGCACAGGATAGTTGGTAGTCAAATTGATATCTCCATTCAATAAAGGGTTGCGGCATTCCTCTTGTTGAGTGGGTCTCATTCTCAAAACATTCATAGAATTCTCAGATATGAGACTGTTGCCTTCAGCCATGCTCGAAAGTGAGTAAAAACCAAAATACAACTGCAAACAAACCTCACTTTCGACACAGGAACCAACTGTGAAAACATAGTAAATGTCAAATAAACAGCAAAGGTTCCAAGCACGGCTTAGTTCAAAATATTTAATGGGTACAAAAAATACACAGGGTAAGCGCTTAACTAAGCAGTGCTTGGAACCTTTGCTGTTTCTTTAACATTTACTACATTTTCACAGTTGGTTCTTGTGTCAAAAGTGAGGTTTGTTTGCAGTTATACTTCTAAGGTGAATGACATCAACAGAACTACTAAATTAGGGTGAGGGGAAGTGTAATGGGTGGTACACAACTCAAAATGATATAACCGACACAGTATATGATTCTCACGCCAGCACACACACACTTGCCAGTATTGAGATTAGATCCCCTGCCTGTCTAGTTATTTGTACTATAGTGTCACAAAGTTACCATATGCGCTACAGAGCTACAGAGCTTACTGGACTAGCAATTGGATAAGGTTGCTGATAACTGCATAGCTGAGATAAAGTATTACAGGTGGCAGAAAGTCTGCCTTCAGTTTTTCCCTTACATCTTGCTAGTTATTTCTGTCTTGCACTTCAAATAGCATAATTGCTTTGCACTTCCTCAGGTTATTGTATCAATGAGTGTAGCACCCCTGGGAGACATCAGCAGTACTCTTTCCTCACAGAATTAGCCCCAGTACTTAGTAGTCATGACCATCCCTCCTGGCATGATTGATGTGCAGTTTTCTGTGCTTTCACCTATTAACCTGGTGCACCTGTACATTCTGAGGCACTGTTGCAACTGCCTCATTTACACAGACAACCCTCTCCGAGTTACCCCTATATCACCAAATGTGGAAATATGCACTCTCCAGCAAAGACTACACTAGCTGGTAAAGCACCTGCTCCACACCATGTGGAACACATAGCTTGACACAACACCCACTATGACAGCCCTGACATACACTGAAAACCATATGACAGTAAGGCACTGCATGCAGCCTACCCTGATCTGGCTAAGGCTTTTGATACAATTCCTCAGTCAGGAATGATCCACCAGACTAGGTATCAACCCCTATATTAGTGGGTGGGTGGGTTGCAAATTGTTGCACAGAACACACAGTGTGGCAGTGGCCAAATCCAAGTCAGACTGGCAAGCAGTCACAAGTGTAGCTCCACAGGGATCATTACTGGGTAGTGTCATGTCCAGCATCTACTTCCTAGGAGTCCAGCCCAACACAGAGGAACTTTGGCTGACCAAGTTCACAGAGGACTCCAAGCTGGGAGCTCTCATTAACTCCACATGTGATGCAGACATCCTACAGAAAGGCCTCATTGAGACCAATGTGTGGTGTGGAAACCATGGCCAGAAGCTTAGCACCACAAAATGCATCATCATCCCCTTTGCTAAAACGCTTAGTTCCCAGTATTTATCACATCGATGGGAGCCCAATAAATACTGTAGGCATTATAAGAGATCTGGGGACACAGGTTGACAGCAATTTATCCTTCAACCACCACATTGCCACTGTGGTCAGGAAGTCTGTCTAAGTGGCATATTGCATTATCACGGGTTTTGCATCCAGGAAGACAGAAGTAATGATCTCTGCCTACTGTCCACTCATTAGACCACTCATCAGGTACTCTGGCTCATTTGCCATGTACCTCAGTAGACACCTGCAGCAGCTGGGGAGGCCACAGAAGCACCAAACAAATAGGTTCCTAGGCATTAAACACATGTCCTACACAGACAGACTCAGAAGACTCCATCTATTCTCTGTGTCATATCACCTAACTAGATACTATATGTGCTTGACTTACAGAGCCATGTCTGACCCAGCTGTTTTAAACATGCTACATATAAAGACATCCCAATCCCTCCACACCACACACTGCAGAGACTTCTACCTCATTACCACAATCACCACAACATGCTGGTGGAACAGGTCTCTCACCAAGAGACTGTACATGCCCTGGAATGCACTTCCCATAGATGTCATGCAGAGCACCCAGCTGACCCTGTTTCAGCGAAATCTTGATGAGTGGATGGGTAATAGACAGTTCACCCCCAGGGTCACTGCAGTGGCTCTACTTCATAAAGGCATTGGGAAGTAACATCGGGTGCCACAATGGCAGGGCCCTTCAATGGCATTGCTTGAAAAGGCTCCTGGGCCATTAGCCTACTATGCACTTATGAACCTATAAGGGGAATTGTATCAGCATTACTGATACAGTAGGGCACTGGTGTTAAAGTTATCAAAATACTTTGTCCTATAAACAGACACACTTGCCAGATGTGAGAGTAGAGCCCCTATGTAACTAGTTATCTGTACCATAGTGTTACACAGTTATTGCATCATCACAAAGCTTATGGGGGTTAAGCCTGACAACAGGGACTTCTAAGGTGAGTGATATTTGCAGGACTGCTAAAGTGGGAAAGGTGAAGTAAACTGGGTTTGAATGGACCCAAAAGTTTTAACTTGTAATCACACACAGACACACACAGTTAGACATTTGCCAGGACTGAGATTAGAACTCCTACTTAGCTAATTATTTGTACTATACTGTTATGCAGTTAGCAAACACACCACAGATCTTATGGGGCTGAGGCCTGACAAAAATGACTCCTAAGGTGACTTTTATCTGTAGGACTGCTAAAGTAGGAAAGAGGAATTGTACTGGGTTTGAATGGACCCAAAAGCTTTAACTTGTAAACACACACACACACACACACACACACACACACACACACACACACACACACACACACACACACACACACACACACACACAGTTTGACATTTGCTAGGACTGAGCTTAGAACTCCTACCTAACTAGTTATTTGTACCATGTATTACACAGTTATCACATGCACCACAGAGATTATAAGGATGAAACCTGACAAAAGGGACTTCTAAGGTGACTGATATCTGCAGGACAGCTAAAGTAGGGAAAGAGGAAGTGTACTGGGTTTGAATGGGCCCAAAAGCTTTAACTTGTAAACACACACACACACACACACACACACACACACACACACACACACACACACACACACACACACACTTACTTTGACATTTGCCATGACTGTGATTAGAACTCCTACCTAACTAGTTATTTGCACTATAGTGTTACACAATTATCACACTTGCCACAAAGCTTATTGGGCCGAGACTTGATGAAAGGTACTTCTATGGTGACAGACATCTTCAGGCCTGCTAATGTAGGGCAATGGGAAGTGCACTGGGTGGGGAAGACCTGTTTATTCCTAGATCCTACTGACATTTCTCTAAGTGTATGAGCATGCCCAGTGTGACCTTCTATTGTACATGTGGGACTCCATTCCTGCAATTGTTGTACTCCAGTCCAGTTTGTTTTGTGCTACAGCCATACCTCTTGACCTGTTGGTGCAGGATATCTGGAGACAGCCTATCAAAACTGAGGGGACAATGGGCCATACAGTGATTGTGACTATTTCTCTCAATAATGTATAGGTTGCTAGTGTTACAGGGCTTGTATTAGCAGACTTCTGACATATATGCTGTTTGACACTGTCATGTATTGTTTCAGTACCTTGTGACATACCTTCTCAGATCATCACAGTGATTTACCAGGGGAATACAGGGTGGATGTTGCACACACCAAAATTGTGGGTCAAATGCTATGCCGTCTTGCACAATCCAGCCTGTAGAGAGGTGTGCCTACAAGCAATTGACTGCTGGAGCTGTGGAAACAGTCCAGCACTTTGGTGATATATTACAATGGTGGAATCTATGAGCATTTCTGATCTGGCCTGGTCTGATTTCCAGTCCATAGTTGGGTAATATAAGTCAGACAGGATCAGGGTGATAGGCAGACTCCAGATAGATTTGTAGGGGATAAGATATGGGGGGTGTCCTACATCAGATATGTTTGCCTATAGCTACCAGTACTTTGCATAGGGGTCTGCTCAAAGGTCGACTGCACTTGGAGGGTCTTATGTGTGTCCGACTGTTTGACCAGCCTGGAGGTGCGTGTTTGTCTGACATATTTGTATGGTCCACCTCATTTTGCTTGGCTGGCCACATTTTGGGGTCAGGATTTTGCATAGGATGAGTGATCATGGAAGGGTGTGTTACTCTCCATGGCTTTGGGTCAGGGTTCTGTGTGTGCAGGCATGTCACCATCTTCCAGGGTTAGGACTGCCTGCAATGAGTGTATTTTCATGTTTAAGAGTCCTAGCTCTGGTTGTCAACTATACAGAGTATCACAGAATGTCCACATTCATGACACATATATCTTGTTGGTTGCACAAACGAGTGTGGTTTTCAAGGAAAAGTGTTTTGCAAGTCATTCATGGTTGAACTCAGATATTACTGACATTTGACATTGCAGTTTCTGACTTCATATCCATCAGGCATTCCATGCTGCTACAATCATTCCTTCAACTTTATTACATTATTATAGCGGTATTTCAAATGTGCCCTTCTCTCTGGACCTATTTCACCCCATTATTCATGATTTTGGCCAGATTTCCAGCTGTCTGAAGCTGGCAGGTTTTCTCCTAGCAGTTAGCAGCATGGCCTTTCTTTGTCTTTTTTAGACTATGTTATGTTGGTGTTATGGACCTCATGACACTCCCTAACAGGTGACTGTGGGTGAGACATGGGCATTTGCCACAGGCCTGTAGGCCAGGTGTGACAGATGCAGGCCAGCTGTAGCAAGGCAGTGCATTCTGATATGTTCCAAGGTGCCAGCAGTGGACAACCCTTGGATGGCACCAGTAAGTTGACTGTGGGTGTTACTGATAATTCCTTTCTGTTTGTGTTGAGCCATCACTCTAGTTGATGGTTGGATGCTGCTTAAGGCCAGATATATGTTACTGCATTTCTATGGGACTATGGTGGGCTGACACATCTGTACACAATACACATTTGAAGAGGCTGTGCTGATATTTGCTTAACATTCTTGTCCCATTTAGCATAGTGGTGTGCCCTATCTTTGAGACTACAGGCATAACAGTATCAACCACAGGTCAGATTGTTCTGGCACAGACATTTGTAGTTCAGACTTCTTACCTTTCAAGCCCATACTACCACTGCCAGATCTGCTTTGATATCACTGTGTAAATGTCTATGGTCGGGAATTTTATGGATGTCGCCTTGTGGGAGTGTATGCTAGGGATTTCTGTATCGTTTTCTACAGGTGATCTGCTGCATGAGGCTGGGGTTGAGTAATGGACCCCCACTTTGACATCCATGTATGTGATTCATCACATATACTGCAGTGGTATTTGTCAACTAGGATGGTACTGCATGGTGTGGGTAGGCCAGTACTGGGAATATACTTCCTGCTGTTCCATAGAGCTGTCAGTTGTCTGCTGCTATCCCAGTAAGTCACCCCATTCTCTTGCATGCTTGAATCAATATCATAGATATGCTATCAGAACATTCCACTCCATTCATTAATTTTGTTAAGGAGACTGACTTACTTTGTGCCTGAGGCTGTTATGAGGATGGTGCTTGAGGGCTGACTATGTTGAATGCACACAGTACACTGCCTATACATGGTAAGGTATAGGTGGTATGCTGTTTGGCATGCATTTTACTGTGTGTGTGAGTCAGAGAGAGAGATAAGTTCCCTGGGTCCTACACTGTTAGTGTATGTGCTATGCATTACCTCTTTACCAAGGGCAGGCATACTGGGCATGCCTCCATCTGCCTACAGGGGCAGGCTCAGGATGTTCCCCCTCCGAGTCCTTCTGTGCCTGTGGTGACCTTGGCAATTGTGGAGGGCTGTGTGGCCCTTCCCCATTTTGTTCCTGCTGCAGTTGTTTCCACAGGATTATTTTGTGTAGCATGGCATATACTACGAACATGTGTGGATGTGTGGCTGGAGAATACTGCAAGGCTCCACTGGATATGTCAAGACAGCCGAACCATGACTTGAGCATCCCAAACACACACACTCTATAATGATCCTGGTTTGTGAGTGTGCCTCCTTATGGTGTTCTTGTGTAGGTGTGTGTGCATTTCTGATGGGTGTCATCATCCACAGCTCCACTGCGCAGCCAGCATCCCCACCAGATGGCTATATGGGATGTCCCCACTGGCAAACGTGCAGTATTGCTTTAGTCATGATAGCTTCCAGGGCTGCCAGCACACACATTGATGATAATGCTCTGGGTATCATACATGACCTGGCAGCTGATGGAGTGGAACCCCTTGCGGTTTAGGTAGACCTTACCCTGGTCAATGGGTGGTGCTTTGATGTGGATGTGCGTGCAGTCTATGGCACCCAGTACCTCTGGGTATTCTGCTACATAGGGGAAGAGATGCATATTGCTGCTTCTCTCCTCATGGGTGTTGGGGAAGTAAATGTGCTCAGCAGCATGCAGTCACATGGCATCCAGGAACTGGTGGAGTATCCTGGATGCAGAATCCTGTGAGAGCCCCGTAGTATCCCCAGTTGATTTTTGGAAAGTATGTGTAGCTAGCATTCCTAAGGCCTTGGTATCCACTAGGATGGGTTCCCCTATGTTGGTTCTGGCTCTAAAGTGAGGCAGGCATAGCTCAACAAGTTGCTAAAGTATGTCACTGTCTACACTGTAGCACTCTACTATCTCCAGATCATGTAGCCCCTTGAAGGTTATCCTGGGTCTGAACACTCCTCTCCTCCTCCTTGATCTGAGTTGGTTATCAGCATTATCCTCCTCAACATCGTCAGTCTCTAGCACATACTGATAGATCAGAGCAACAGCAGCCTCTAACATGTTTTGTTAGATTTGTCAGTTTAAAATTCCCCTAATGTGTATACCAGTGGAGTAGAGTTTGTGGGAAAAACCAGACTGAAAGGTGTTTGCATAGTTTATAGTAGTGTGCTGGGCTGCTGCCTGTGTAATTGGCTAATTCTGATGCATTCCACCTGCCAGCTATGCTTGTTCTTCTTGACTGTCTTCCTTTTGCAGTTTCACTTTACCATTTCCTCCCCGTTTAAGCCGTGATGCATGCCACGCCTTTCCGGTGCTCAAACGTAAACAGTCCTGTTATCCCATGTTTTTTATTTTTTTTTTTAGGCCCGGTGCTCACCACGCACACCTGTTTAGCTAAAGTAAACACTTGTAATCAGAAATGGCCCTCCCTGGATGCAAACATGCTTTGCATTTCATGGAATAGGAAAATACAGCCTCAGGCACACCCCCTTTCTTAGCTGTGCTTAGCTAAGGGCAAACACGGGCAACTGAGCTCCAATGCATGTACAGCAAGCATGACACACCCCCTTTTCATGTTGCCTGCTCCTCCTGTCTACACTGTGGTGTTAGAGCACCTACATGGTTAGGTGCAGTCTGACACTTAGGAGAAATATGCAATTCAGTATAAATCCCCTCATTTGCATATACCACTGCTTTACTCCTGAGTTACTATACTTACACTGAGCCTTTCCCCTGAGCAACCACTGTTCCCTGGTACTGTTTTCATTCTGCATTCCATTGAGTATAATGGGAAAATGCAGATATCTGTGAAAATTGCTTTTTCCCAATTTTTTCCTTTTCAGCACGATCCCATTTGCGTGCCACTGCCCTTTGCCTAAACGGCTGAGATTGACCAAAAAAAATAAAAATGTATTTTAGAAAATTTAAACTATTTTTCATGCCAATGGCCATATATTTGGCCATTGGCATGCCCAATGAATGGAATACATGCTTTATTTGAGGCTGTCATGCCTCTGTTTTCTTATTTGGAGAAATGTATTCAGCTAGTAACTGAATACATTTCTGCACATTACACTATTCCTGCACGGACATTTGCCTGCTTGCTGAATCGCTAATTCACATCATTTGCATGGTTTTTACCAGCAAATGAGGTAATTAGCATAAGGCAGTGGTGTCCATGCAGGAATAGTGTAGGAACGCTCGTGCACATCCTGGGATCCCTTTGCTGAATTGTTCGGTGGACATATTGCATGCAGCGCACTATTCCTGCATGTTGTGCAGGGCTTAATGAATCCCGGGGACTAATATGCCAAAATACCCAGGAGAAAAATAGTGTTCTGTTACTATGAATGTAATGAGCAACTTTTGAGGATTTGCAAATAAGGAAGAGTGCCAGAGCAATTTGTTTTTTTTTTGTTCTTCCAAGGTAGAAGCAAAAAAAAAACTCTGACCAGTTTTTGCCATAGGATATGAAATGTCAGTTACCATTAACTAAATATAGGACAATTTTCGTAGTCTTTCCATTTTTAAGTTGTATTGGTAATCCACGAAGAGAGCAGTTATGTCCTTATGTAAATAATATAATTCAGGCTGACTACGGAAATGGAGAAGCATTTTGGTAAACATGCCTCCCTACTCCAAAAGCATAATATGCTTAAGGCATAAGCATTAAGGGGTGATCTGTTACAAGGATAAGGGAGATTATACATTTGTGCATTAGTATGATTCATCGAGAAAAACAAAAAAGAGCCAATGTGTACTGACATACTTTTTAAAAGGAGATAAGATTATTGACTAGTCTTCAATCAATTTGTTTTACTGTCTTTTAGTTCATGCGCATGTATGGTCAAATTAATGAAGGGATCTTTAGAGGAAATTATTCAGTTTGGGATCAGTGAAATGTTTGATCATACATTCACAAACTACTGAAGGGATCGTTGGGGAAAATTATTTATTTTGTAGTCACTGAAATTCTTGTGCCTACATGGAAAAACTACTGAAGTGGTTGTGGGAAATAAAGAATCACTTTGGTGTCATTTGAGTGCTTATGCATACATGGTCAAACTACTGAAGGAATCGTTGGGGGAAATCATTCTTTTATGTGTCAGTGAAGTGCGTGTGCATACATGGTCAACCTACTGAAAGGATTCTTGAGGGAAATGTTTTTATTTTTATGTCATTTGAGTGCTTGAGCATACATGAGCAAACCACTGAAGGAATCACTCCACTCATTTCGTTATCGGTGAAGTGCTTGTGCATACATTGTTGAACTACTGAAGAGACCAATGCTGGAATTGATCCACTCATGTGTTAGTAAAGTGCTTGTACATACATAGACAAACTACTGAAGGGATCATTGCTGAAAATCTTTCACGTATGTGTCAGTGAAGTGCTAGTGTATACATGGATAAACTACTCTAGGGAACGGTGCCAAAAATCATTCACTTATGTGTCAGTGAAGTGCTTGTGTATACATGGATAAACTACTGAAGGGATCAGTGTCAAAAATCATTCACTTATGTGTCAGTGAAGTGCTTGTGCATACATGATCAGACTGCTGAAGGGAACGCTGTGGAAAATTATTTATTTACTACAATGTTATTGCTTGTGCATACTCAGATGAGCTACTGAAGAGATCATTGGGAAAAATGATTAATTTCTGTGTCATTGAAGTGCTTGTAGTTGCATGGTTAAACTACTGAAGGGTTTGCTGTTGTGAAATTATTGATTTTGGCATCAATAAAGTGCTTGTGCATATGTGGTCAGACTGCTGAAGGGATGCTTGGTGGTAATCATTCATTTATGTGTCAGGGAAGGGCTTGTATATACATGGATAAACTACTGAAGGGATTGGTGCCAAAAATCATTAACTTATGTGTCAGTGAAGTGCTTGTGCATACAGAGGATATAAAAAGTTCACACCCCTGTTAAAATGCCAAGTTTTTGTGATATAAAAAATGAGACCACAATAAATCATTTCAAAACTTTTCCCACTTTTAATGTGACCTATAACCTGTACAATTCAATTGAAAAACAAATAAACCTGTTAGAGGAAAAAATATAAAAAATAAAAAAACATACATGCACACCCTTAAACTAATACTTTGTTGAAGTACCGTTTGATTTAATTACAGCATTCAGTCTTCTTGGGTACACACTTGCCATCAATTAAAGAGACTCTGATTAACCCCAAATAAAGTTCAGCTGTCCTAGTAGGATTTTCCTGACATTTACTTAGTTGCCTCCTACAGCAAAGGCCATGATTCACAGAGAGCTTACAAAGCATCAAAGGGATCTTATTGTTGAAAGGTATCAGTCAGGAGAAGGGTACAAAAAAAATTTCCACAGCATTGGCTATACCATGGAACACAGTGAAGACAGTCATCAAAAAGTGGGAAAAAATGGAACAACAGTGACGTTACAAAGAACTCCAAAACTGATGAAAAGACAAGATGAAAACTTGTCAGGAAGGCTGCCAAGAGATCTGCAGCAACACTGAAGGAATTGTAGGAATTTCTGGCAAGTACTGGTTGTGTATTACATGTGACAACAATCTCCAGTATTCTCCACATGTCTGGACTATGGGGTAGGATTGCAAGACGGAAGACTTTTCTTACACAGAAAAACATCCAGGCCCAGCTAAAATTTGCAAAACAATGCAGCAAGTCTCCCAAATGTATGTGGGAAAATGTGTTTTGGTCTGGTGAGACCAAGACTGAACTTTTTGGCCACAATTCCAAAAGGTATGTTTGGCACAAAAACAACACTTTGCATCACCAAAAGAACACCATCCCCATGGTGAAGTATGGTGGTGGCAGCATCATGCTTTGGGGTTGCTTTTCTTCAGCTGGAACTGGGGCTTTAGTCAAGGTGGATGGAATTCTGAACAGTTCCAAATACCAGTCACTTTTGGCCCAAAACCTTCAGGCATCTGCTAGAAAGCTGAAGATGAAGATGAATTTCACATTTCAACATGACAATGACCCCAAGCATACATCCAAATCAACAAATGAATGGCTTCATCAGAAGAAAATTAAAGTTTTGGAATAGCCCAGCCAGACCCCAGACCTAAATCCAATAGAAAATCTGTGGGTAACCTGAAGAGGGCTGTGCACAAGTGATGCCCCCACAATCTGACAGATTTGGAGTGCTTTTGCAAGGAAGAGTGGGCAAATATTGCCAAGTCAAGATTTGCCATGCTGATAGACTCCTACCGAAGAAGACTGAATGCTATAATTAAATCAAAATGTGCTTCACCAAAGTATTAGTTTAAGGGTGTGCACACACAACAAAGTATTAGTATAAGGGTGTGTACACTTATGCAACTAGTGTATTGTATGTTTTTATTTTTATATATTTTTTCCCGTAACAGATTTGTTTTTCAATTGAATTGTACAGGTTGTAGGTCACATTAAAGGTGGGAAACGTTTTGAAATGATTTATTCTGGTCTCATTTTTTTATATCACAAAAACCTGGCATTTTAACAGGGGTGTGTAAACTTTTTATATCCACTGTACATGATCCAACTACTGAAGGGATCATTGTGGAAAATTATTTTTTTAGTGCAATGTTGTTGCTTGTGCATACTTGGACAAGCTACTGAAGGGATCATTGGAGAAAATGATTAATTGTGGTGTCATTAAAGTGCTTGTGCATACGTGGGCAGACTGGGAAGATAATTTATTTAGTGTCATTTAGTGCTTGTGCATACATGCTCAAACTACTGAATGGTTTACTGTTGGGAAATTATTTATTTTGGCATCAGTAAAGTGCTTTTGCATATGTGGTCAGACTGCTGAAGGTATTGTTGGTGGTAATCATTCATTTATGTGTCAGTGAAGGGCTTGTGAATACATAGTCAGACTACTTGAAGTGATCACTTGGGAAAATAATTTATTTAGTGTCATTTTCATGCTTGTGCAAACATGGTCAAAGAACGGAGGAGTTTATGGAGAAAATTATTCATTTTGGTGTCAGTGAAGTGCCTGTGCATACACAGTCAGACTGATGAAGGGATCGTGGGGGGAAATTATTCATTTAAGTGTCAGTGAAGGGCTTGTGCATACATGATCAAACTGCTGAAGTGAACAATGGCGAAAATAATTTATTTGATGTCATTTTATTACTTGTGCATATGTGGACAAACTACTGCAGGGATCTCTGGAGAAAATCATTCATTTATTTGTCTGTGAAGTGTGTGTGCATACATGTTCATACTGCTGAAGTATTGTCTGTGAAAAATATTTAATATCATTTTAGTGCTTGTCCATACATGTCAAACTAGTGAAGGTGTAACTAGAAGAAATTATTAATTCGGTGTCAGTGAAGTGCTTGTGATTACATGGTAAGACTTCAGGAGGGGTCGTTGATGGAAATCATTAATTTATGTGTTAGTGAAGTGCTTCTGTGTATGTAATCAGCCTGTTGAAGTGATCACTGTGGAAAATAATCTGTTTAGTAGCTTATCAAAGTATACACAACAACCTCTTTAGATTCATACAAGTCAAAAATAAATTGCTGTGTATCTTTTAACACAAAAACATAAGTGTCCAACATTGGTCTCAACTTTTATGTTATGAATCCCACCGATGATCAGTATAGACAAGCTAGAATGGATAATACCTTAAGAGTCCCTATAACTTTTTCCAGCTACATAAATAAGGTCACTGATGTAATTAAAAAGAGCTGGCATATTTTATATTCTGATTCATATATTGAAGTATTAGGTGGCACATTGCCTAAGTTCTATTACAGGAACAAGGTGAATCTAAAGATGTTGTGTTATTCAGATAAGTTGGGTTATGGACAATGGGGAAAGGGTACCAAAAATGTGGCACTAGTAATTTCTGCCAGTATGTAAGAGACAGTAATGAGTTTGTTCATCCACAGACAGGGAAGAAATACTCCTTAAATATTATGGCTAACTGTGGAAACATGAATGTTGTTTATTTAGCAAATGATAAGCAATGCAGCTCATTTTATGTTGGCAAAACCAATCATCAGTTTCCTGAACGCATTTAGGGACCATATATTATATAAACAGAGGTAATAGTGTTAATGCCTTAGCTAAACATGTCCAGATGAAAAGTAATGAACAATGATTTTCTTTTATTGTGTTAGATGTTGTATATGAGAATGTTAGGTTAGGTAACATTGAAAGTGAAACAGAAAGATGTGAAGCAAGATGAATAGCCTAACTACAGTCTCATATGGGGCTAGGCTTAAATGGATTTGTACATTTGAAATGTGTTTTAAAAGCCAGAAGGAGAAGGAAAAAGTAATGTTTGCATTCTTTTGCTGAGTTCACTTTTTTAGTGAGTTCAGCTTTAACTATTTAATTGTTTTATTAGTTTTAACTTATGATTGGTTTGTATATTATGATACGGCTATACAAGTGTTTAGTGAAGATGCTGTTTTATTAGGGTCTGAATTAGTTATCATCCTATAGGGAAAGTGCTTACCAGTTTGTATATGCATTAAACTTGGATTTATTTTACCTTCTGCCTGCTGTTTGCTGCCTACTTTACCTTTGGGTGTTTTGAACCGTGAATGCTATGTTTCCACACTTGTGCTTTTTCCTGCATTCATATATTGGGCCTGACTACATGTAATTCTGAGGTACAGCTGCAGCTAGTAAACATATTTTCTGTTGTTGGGATTGAACCCATATCAATCTTTCTTTACTTAACAATTGATGAATTCAAAGCTGATGAGCTAATCACACAGGTTAGACGAGTTTGCTAATGTAGAATATATATAGTCATGTAGTTGTCCGACAACCACATGAATCCTCATGTCCAGATACTTGGTAAACAATAGTTTAAAGTAGTGTTATTCTGACATGGCAATCAGTAATACCTGAATAGATACTTTGTTCCTCTCTCAGATGTCACAGTCTCTCCTGATGAGCCATCCGGTTTCTTTCAATCTCTGCAGCAACTACACATAAGAAAACAAAGAAATGAGGGAGGGTGTGTGTGTGTGTATGTGTGTGTGTGTGTGTGTGTGTGTGTGTGTGTGTGTGTGTGTGTGTGTGTGTGTGTGTGTGTGTGTGTTGCCAAGTCATGGTTATCAGAGCATACACTGACATGACTGAGACCTATAATAATCCTCCCATCAACTAAGGAGGACCTGTCTTTGCCTTTGTAAGTCGCTGTAATGGTGACACAGTCCACTACTGTTCTCCCATTTGTGGGATGCCAGTAGCATAGGTACAGCCTTGGTTAAACTGTACTAAGCCTCAGACTTGTACTGAGACCTAGCATAGATACCCTGCATAAGCTTATATCTGTGATTTCTAAAGTGGGGGGGGGGCTACAAAAATGTAAGACTCTTTCTTACACCACCTTTATGCTCTAAATGAAGTATTACCCTCACCATTGCCTGCCATATAATCCCCTTCAAAGATCTAAGAAAAAAATGGCAAGGATATATATATACTCCACACACACACACACACACACACACACACACACACACATATATATATATATATATATATATATACTCCACACACACACACACACACACACACACACACACACACACACACACACACACACACACACACACACACATATATACTCACACACACACACACACACACACACACACACATATATATATATATATATATATATATATATATATATATATATATATATATATATATACTCACACACACACACACACACACACACACACACACACACACACACACACATATATATATATATATATATATATATATATATATATATATATATATATATATACTCCACACACACACACACACACACACACACACACATATATATATATATATATATATATATATATATATATATATATATATATATATACTCCACACACACACACACACACACACACACACACATATATATATATATATATATATATATACATACTCCACACACACACACACACACACACAAACATATATATATATATATATATATATATATATATATATATATATATATATATATACTACACACACACACACACACACACACACACACACACACACACACACACACACATATATATACATACTCCACAGTGACTCCAGCTCATGCTGCTTACTGTTGATTCTCATCTACATTTTTATCAACAGGTTTCTACCTCTGGGCATGCATTTGGGTGATTTTAACCTTAATACGTCTAACAATTCTAGTCATAAATATGTAATCACCTGCAGGGTATTATCGTTCCTTAGTGCTGTTCTTATGTACATGTTGTGTAACTATTACAGAAAGAATAGCTGTGTCATAAAAATAAAGTGTGATTGGAATCAAACCCATGACAAAATGAGACATACATTTCTAAACTCTGTTGTGCAACTAGTTATACCACATGGGAACTGTCATTACTAGTTTGTATGGTGAGGGCTGCAAACATGTATATGCATGGGGATATGCCTACATATTTAGGTGTTTGGGGGATTATGCAATTTATGTATTGTAGTAGTATGCGTATGTAATCATATCTATAAAATCATATTTTCTCCTTCTTATATATGTGATGTTCTTTTCTTTTACTGTACTGCACATGCAGACTGACACGGTAAAACTCAAATTAAGTTCTGTATGATATACGACACGCCTGCAACTATTTCACTATTTTACTACATACTATTTCTTTATATGAGTAATAATTTGAGCTTTGTTACATGACTAATGGCAAAGTATTAGCTATTTCTATACAGTAATTGATGACCACTTACAGAGTGCCATGCCAACTATTTTGCAAAGAAAGAATACAAAAATGTCATTTGTAGTTTACAAGGTAATTGTTGCCCAAGTCTGTGATGTTTTTGAGCTTTAGCTGGCATCATTACTATTTTAGGGGAGGCCAAATGTAGATGGCAGGAAAAGCATATTCCAGGAAAATGTTCACATGATCATTATCCAGATATGCCAATGAAGTGGACTGAATACATTTTTCAAGCTGTTTTGATTCAACTAGGTGTGTACCTCGCAAGTTATGTTTTCTCATTTTTGGTACATGTAGTATGCATTCCACAATATGCACACAGAAGTATACTATTATTATTATTATTATTATTATTATTATTATTATTATTAGGTTCATAGGTTCATAGGTTCGTACTAGGCTATCTGCCCTAGGGCATTTATAAGCCTAGCCAGAGTGTATGTAGCTTACACCACCCCTTAGGATGAGAATACTACGCCCTTTTAAGGTTTAGTTTACTATGCCTCTGTCTAGTAGTGACACAGAGATGACCCCCGGGGTAAACCTACGATCTCCCATCCACTCGTCGAGATTTCTCTTGAATAGAGTCAGTGAGGGGCTCTGCCTAACATGGACTGGGATTCTGTTCCAGAGTGTAGGGAGCCTCTGGGTTATGAATCTGTCCCTCCAGCATGTTCTATTTATTTCTGTGTTGAGGTTTAAGTCACTTGTTCTCGTGGCTTTGATGGATTTGGATTTTCTGAGATGGAGCATGTCCATTAATTCAGGATTGGACATGGCCTTGTACGTCAGGCACAGATCACCTCTGAGTAGGCGGTATGCGACTGAATAGAGCTGGAGTTTTTTCAGTTGGGCAGCATATGACATATGTTTAAGACCCTTTATCCTCTTGGTGAGGAACTTTTGGGGTCTTTCCAACTGCTGCAGGTGTCGGGTGAGATACATCCCAAATGGGGCATTGTACTCAATCATTGGCCTGATAAGAGAAGAGTACAGGGGCACAATGACCTCTCTTGATCTAGATGTGAAACCCTTCATGATAAGGTGGGCAATATAGAAGGTCTTCCTAACCACTTTGGCAATGTGAGTGTCAAATGAGAGGTTACTGTCAACCTGGGTCCCTAGGTCCCTGATTACCTCTTCCATTAATGGATTACCACCTATGTGGTAATTTGTCGGTACCTTGTTTTTCCCAAAGGGTATGGCTATACATTTTTTGGCGTTCAGCTTAAGGCCATGGCTCTGGCACCAATTATCCGTTTCTATGAGGCCTCTCTGAAGGATGTTTGTGTCCGCTGGAGTATCAATTATGACGCCCAGTTTGCAGTCATCTGCGAACTTTGTCAGCCACAATCCTCCTATGTTTGCCTGTACCTCGGAAAAATAAATGCCGAACAAGAGGGGTCCCAGGACTGAGCCCTGTGGGACACCGCTTGTGACTGGCTTAGAGTCTGACATAGCTCCAGCAACTCCGACCCTGTGGGTTCTGTCCTTGAGCCAGTTTGCAACCCATCTTGTGACATATGGGTTTATATTTAAGCTGGTGAGTTTGTCTATGATGCCCGAGTGGGGTATTGTGTCAAAGGCTTTTGCAAGGTCAAGGTAGGCTGTGTGAACTGCCTTGCCCTCATCAATGGCCTTAGTGACTGTTTCAAAAAAGTCGACCAAGTTCAAAAGGCAGGATCTGCCCTTGACAAAGCCAAATTGGGTTGGATCCAATGTCTGTAGGTCCCCAATGTCTTTGTTTATGAGTTCCATAATGAGCCTCTCCATAGCTTTGCAGACCAGGCTCGTCAAGCTTATGGGGCGGTAATTTCCAGGGTCCGTAGAAGCACCGCCTTTGTGAAGTGGGACCACTGTTGCCATACGCCACTATTTGGGTACGTATCCTGTAGTAAGGCTGAGATTAAACAGCAGCCTTATGTGTGGGTTTAGTTCCTCTTGGAGTTCATGTAGCACACAGCCCGGGACACCATCCGGTCCCATTGATGCTGTGTTTTTAGCTTTAGAGAGGGCGGCTCTCACCTGGGCATCTGAGATGTTAGGGAGGCTACACTCTGCTGGGATAGTTATTTCTCCTTTTGGGGGAGGGGGAGGAGAAATTTGCACTGAACCTGTCTGCCAGAATGTTGGCAATGTCAGTGGGTTCAGTGTATTTTGTGTCATTTTGGACTTACTCTGAGCATATCTGGGAGTTTCCACCCAGGTTTCTAACATAGGTAAAGAAGGCCTTATGATTGTCTTTTGTGTCTTTTGCGATTTTTCTCTCAAAGTTGGCCTTGGATGATTTTATGAGTGATCGTAGTTTTTTGCTAGTACTGATCAGAGATGCCTTCCCTTTTAGGGATTTTGCTCTGTCATGTAGTAGCTTCCTCCTCCTGTTGTAAAGTTTGTTTATGGCTGGGGTCCACCAGACTGGACGCCTGCCTTTGGGGGAATGGGTCTTTGTTTTATTTGGGATTGCATGATCCATGCATTCTTGAAGGTGCCCATAGAAGGCATTTGCAAAAGATTCAGCAGTGTGGGTTGTGGTTTCCACTGGCCCAGGGGCCTTGAAAGATACCACTTCAGTCTTAAGAAGTGTGAAGTTTGCTTTTGAGAAGTTCTTCACTGTGGTCTTTTGTGCAGGGGGTGGGGGCAGGATGTGGATTTCCAGTGAGATTAATTTATGGTCTGATCTTACCAAAGAGGGATGTACTTCCGGTGTGGAGCATTTTGTCCCCATGTTTGTGATGATCAGGTCTAGTATATTGTCTCCTCTTGTGGGAATGGTGACTAGTTGTTCCATTGCATTTGAGTTTATGAATTCTAGGAACCTTTGGGCTAGGGTGTTGGGGCTTGAGTAATGTTCCCAGTCTATGTTTGGGTAGTTGAAGTCTCCCAAAATTATGGTATTTGGAGAGACATTCATACTCTCCAGTGTCTTCAGGAAGGCTGTGTGGGGTTCCTGAGTTTGAGAGGGTGGTCTGTAGCATGCTACAAACTGTAAGGCAGTTTTGCCTATGGTTAGTTGCACCTGGAAAGTCTCCGATGCTTCGTGCATTGCCACTAACCTGGAGGTGTGGGTATCTTTGATGAAAATGGATACTCCCCCTCCTTTTGTGGTTCGGTCCAAGTTTTGGGGCCGGAAAGCATGATATGAGGCAAAACCTGATAGTGCTGGGGTGCTCTCAGGAGCCTTGAACCAGGTTTCAGTCACTGCACAGACATCAATGTTCTCCATACTGAGGAGGGCTTCGAGGGTGTGCATCTTGAGGTTTAGACTTCTGGCATTGAGCAGCATTACCCTTAGTTTTTTTCCACTTGTGTTTTCTAGGGAGGTAGGTTTGTCATTTGAGCCTTGCCTAAAAAAGGCACTATGGGGGTGGCAAGAGCCTTGGCCAATATCCAGAAGCCCAGGGGTGACAGGTGCAAGCCATCCCTTGCGAAGCAGCGTGGCTTGTCAAGCATGTCATCTTAAGCAGACAGACACTGGATCCCCTTAGAATGACACCAGTAATTAAGCCAATTGTTAAAACTGATCATTTTGTCTTTGTACTGTGGCATCATTCTTGGTGAGGGTAAGATGCTGCTCAGGGTCAGGGTCATACCAGCCTGGGCTACATAATCAGAGAGCTCCTCTATGTCTCTTTTCATGTAGTCCAGGGAGGTACGTCTCAGGTCGTTCACACCGGCATGTACAATGACTGAGTCATATTTGTACTTGCTGTGGCGTGACCTGAGTGCTTGTGCTATGTGGCGAATTCTAGCTCCCGACAGGCAGCTTACTGTGACCCTCTCCTTGTTCAGTCTGGTGAGCGGGACGTCAGTGTGCCTGACTATGGAGTCACCTATTACAAGTGTGTCTGGCATGTTGTTTGGCCTTAAGGGCTGTGACTGTTTAGCACACTGACTTTGTGAAATATGTGTTGCATGTGCTATGTCTTGAGGTGGTGGTTGCTTGGGTGTCTGCTTTGGAGGCCTCTGTTGTTTAGGTAGATTTTTAATCAGCACCTCCGAGTATGTTTTTGTGTGTTTATGTATTTGGTTTGCAGTTGTGATAGTTCTATGTGAGACTGGGTTTGTGGTGTGCGTGGTTACCTTCTCCTCCTGACTGGTCTTGCCAGTACTGAATTGAGAGAGCTCAGCCTCCAGTTTGGCTATATAGTTGCATCTCTCGCATATATTTGTATTTGTTTTGAGGAGGAGAGGGTTGTCTGTGTACATGAGGCAATTGTAACATTGCCTCAAGATTCCCAGATTCACCAGCTGAACAGGAGAGGATGCCAGCAACTGACCCTTCGACATGCTAGAAATAGTAAAAAAGATTGCTGTGTAACTGAGTCAGAAAGGACCTATAGGGAAATGGGTACTCAACAGAATTTAGGTGAATGAAGTACTTTCGTTTGTTTAAGAGTGCTTTACCTGTATACAAAATGCTTTAGGAGCAAGTGCTGAGCTTTTCAGATAGAGTATAGGCTGTTTAGATTGCAAGTAGAACAGTTCTAAGGGAAAAATTGAAGAGCGGACTTGGCAGAGCCAGAAAAAGTTTAACCTTGTTTAACCGGCGTTGCGCTATGCGCACGACCGCGCAAAACCGTGCAAATGCGGATTTTAAGCAGTGAACTACAAAAGAGCTAGGAATGGTCCCAAACAACCAATTACTAACAGCTTCTTGTGCTGAGGTCACTTTCCCCAAGGACAGGTAGGCTGCTCAAGGCTCCCCACTCCCACTGGTGAGCAAAGAAACTTCCTTCTATCCAAGTAAGGTAATGGACAACACAGGAACTACACCACAGCCCAGAATACAGCAATGCCTGTATACTGGTCTAAATTAGTCGAGAAAGGCGGGAAAACAAGGATTATTATTTTGGTTTTTTTTGCAGAAATACACAGAAAATGCAGAGACAGTGATAAATTAGTTACACAGGCTAGCACACTTTAGTGGGCAGCCTCCACAGTTCAGTTAAACAAACAAACAAGCAAACGTTCGTCTAAATTCGACTAAATGTAACTTTAAGTGCAGATTTTAAAATAAATGCAGTAATCAGTAAAAAAACAGTTCAGGCTAGTTCAAAGTAAGCAGCAGAAGCTATTTTCAGTGAAAAAAAAGCAAAGATACTTAAATCCAGAAGGTAGTTGCTTTTTCGAGTTCCTTGCTGGTCGGACCACTCTGTAAACCCACGTGGAGCTTGTCTGAGCAGTATAGCCAGAAAAAAATGCCCAGAGGCGGATTTTAAGCAGTGAACTACAAAAGAGCTAGGAATGGTCCCAAACAACCAATTACTAACAGCTTCTTGTGCTGAGGTCACTTCCCCCAAGGACAGGTAGGCTGCTCAAGGCTCCCCACTCCCACTGGTGAGCAAAGAAACTTCCTTCTATCCAAGTAAGGTAATGGACAACACAGGAACTACACCACAGCCCAGAATACAGCAATGCCTGTATACTGGTCTAAACTAATCGAGAAAGGCGGGAAAACAAGGATTATTTTTTTGTTTTTTTTTTGCAGAAATACACAGAAAATGCAGAGACAGTGATAAATTAGTTACACAGGCTAGCACACTTTAGTGGGCAGCCTCCACAGTTCAATTAAACAAACAAACAAGCAAACTTTCGACTAAATTCGACTAAATGTAACTTTAAGTGCAGATTTTAAAATAAATGCAGTAATCAGTAAAAAAAAAAACAGTTCAAGCTAGTTCAAAGTAAGCAGCAGAAGATATTTTCAGTGAAAAAAAAAGCAAAGATACATAAATCCAGAAGGTAGTCGCTTTTTCGAGTTTCTTGCTGCTAGGACCACTCTGTAAACCCACGTGGAGCTTGTCTGAGCAGTATTATTATTATTAATATTATTATCAGTGAGTTAAACACTTCAGGAGACACATAGGTAACATAATCAGTATTGCTGTCTGCAGTGAAGAATTATATTTCAGCATTACCATTATTAATTGCATGTGTGTAGAAGGTGTAGCCACACACTATCCCTTCTGTGGGTTCAAAACCTGCACCAGCTGTAGAGATGTCTTTCAGTACTGACTTATTTAACATGCAGAACCTATAAGTCAGTTACAGGTAAAGTACTTTTCTTAGTTTGTTAATGTCCATTGTGTTGAATGTGGTGTATCTATGACAGTCTTGTTGCTTTGTTTTCATGACCAATGGCTAAGATTTTGTGCATGTGGAATTATTTTTTTTTAGTTTCTGCCACAAGAGAACTATCATTATTTTAGGAGCATTGATGACTGGCAATGATGCAAAATGAGAAATTCTGTGCCAAGTATAAACAAAATGGATAAAATTCAGTGTAGTGAGTTTTTAACATTTTTGAGTTTCATCAAGTAAAATGTTTGCATTAATTATCACAGTTTCAGTTGAACAACGCCTTTACAAGATTTAAACACTGCACATATGGCATTGCAATGGAACACTGGCATCAGGAACATGTTGCACTACATGAACAGTTAAATAAAAAGCAGAGAGTCAGCTACATGTTCAGGTCATTCTGTTTCTGAAGTGGGCAGTTATGTTTTACTTTAGTGATACTGTCAGACTTTTTATGCCATATAACTGTGTTACTGGGATTATTGGAAATATGAGGGTGGTAATGAAGGTAAGTGTAGAAATGCACTCTCCAGGGCAGACTTATAACATTGTGGTGCATTACTTAATTTTGTTAAATTTTTTCATGGAATATTTAAAAGCCTGGTATAAGTAAACCATTGATTTTAAGGTGTATGTAAAAATTGTAGATCTGGAGAAAATGTCTTTTTTTATCTTTTAAAGTTTACCTAGAACTGTGCTGAACAAATGCCAAATATCTCAATTTTTCCTTATGTGCCATATCTTTTTGTATATTTCAGAATAAAAGTTGGCACACTGTAAGTCTGATAATGGTGGTTTATTATGTAGTAGCAGCATACAGTGAAGGAAAATAAAGTCATTCAACATGATCCAAACAAGTCTTACTGTCTCAAATAGCAGTGCTGATAAACTGAAACAGATTGAGTTATATTGTCTGTAGTAACTGTGAAGTCAGAATTATTTTTCTCCATAATGGCAGAATGAACACAAACTGCACTGTTTACTGCAGTTCCTGAACTGCTGGACATTTGACCTGATGTCTGTACTCAATCGTAACTGAACTGAATTGATTGTTGTCTTCTCCAAACTTAACTGACTTCTGTGTAGAAAGGCTCTCTCATAATGCTAAAACCCTGAAAATGTCCATATTCTGCATGCCTTTTTAACCATTGTTCCCAAGCCTTGTACTATCTAAACAACTTCTGTTTGTACCCAAAATGTTTCGCACATTCTGTTAGCACATTTCATCCCATCCCATATCTGGGGAGTTAAGATATAATATTGTCATATCCTGGGTATTACTGGCTAGGATTGTGAAGGCTCTTGTGCCATTAGCCTAGTAATTACCTATGAATCTATGAACCTGTATCAGTACTTTAGACTAAAGGTTACTTCCCTGTATTTTTCGCTGAAACATTCCTTTCTATTGAGACTGCTTACTGAAATTGCATGTAAAATATGAAATATAAAATGAAGATACATGCCTGCTTTACTATGGTTCCATTTTTAGACCTATGCAAAGAGAATACTGTATTATATCTAACAAATTGCATTTAACTGAAAACTGATCTTATGGCTCCTCCTGAAATGCCTGAACAGGAATCTACTTCTGTAGTCATTTCAAAATATGAAATATAAAATGAAGAGCAGTATATATGCAGGATTTATTCTGGCAAAGCTATATCTGTTCTTACAGTGTATATATGCTTTAGATTTAAGCAACATTCGCATTGTTGATGATATAATTTACATTGTTAGAAACATTCTCCTCCATATTGGAGATGTGTGGACTGCCATCTCACATACATTTTAAATTATCTGCCATCTCACATAAATTTTAAATTATCTGGCAATATTTGCATCAAGGTTCCATCATATTTGTCAGATTTACTTCTGACATACCCTTTAAAAGTTTTCATTATCATGGATCTTTAACACATCATTAACTAGCCAGTATTGCTAATGAGGCACACTTGCAGGAAAAAGTCATAATCTCCATCGTTCTGCACTCAGTTTCACATCATTGTGTAAAAACCAACAGTGTTTATCCCCATAACAGAATCATGCAAACTGAGTGATTCAGAAAGTGCAATGAACTGAGAGCAAATTAACATATTCCACATTCCCAGAGAGATTTATTTACACCTAATAAGTACAACATGGACTATGGATCTTTCATTATGCTAGGGAAGATTGCTTATTTCCAATGCACTGTCAAACAAACAAATCTCTACAGTTTTGCTATAGGACTACGGAGGATACACTTAGTAAACATTGCAAGGTATGTCTTCTTCTATACAACTGCTCATTTTTATGCTATATTTGTGATGTGATGCCTGCTTGCAGTGTTTCAATGAAATCTATTCTAGAAATCTGAAATGTAATTTGTGGGTGTCAGACAATACATAAGTTCATGTATACAGCCTTTTTATAGGTTCATAGGTTCATAAGTTCATACTAGGCTATCTGCCCTAGGGCATTTATAAGCCTAGCCAGAGTGTGTTTGGCTTTCGCCACCCATTTTAAATTAATTTTGCTATGCCCATTTTCGAGGTTAGTATACTGTGCCTCTGTCTAACAGTGACACAGAAGTGATACCCGGAGTAAACCTACGATCTCCCATCCACTCATCAAGATTCCTCTTGAAGAGAGGCAATGAGGGACATTGCCTAACCTGGACTGGGATTTTATTCCAGAGTGAAGGGAGCCTCTGGGTTATGAATCTGTCCCTCCAGGATATCCTATTTATTTCAGTGCTGAGGTTCAAGTCTCTCGAGCACGTAGATCGATGGGATTTGGATTTTCTGAGGTGCAGCATGTCCATTAATTCTGGGTTGGACATGGCTTTATACGTCAGGCACAGATCGCCTCTGAGCAGGAGGTATGCCACTGAGTAGAGCTGGAGTTTCTTTAAACGGGCAGCATATGGAATCTGTTTGAGCCCTTTGATCCTCTTGGTGAGGTACTTTTGGGGTCTTTCCAGTTGCTGCAGGTGTCTGGTAAGGTACATCCCAAAAGGGGCATTGTACTCAATTATGGGCCTGATGAGGGATGAGTAAAGCGGCACGATGACCTCCCCTGATCTAGATGCAAATCCCTTCATGATTAGGTGGGCTATATAAAATGTTTTTCTAACCACTTTGGCCATGTGGTTGTCAAATGAGAGATTGCTATCAACTTGAGTCCCCAGGTCCCTAATTACTTCTTCTGTACTTAATGGATTACCACCTATGTGGTAATTTGTGGGCACTTTGTTTTTGCCAAAGGGGATGACTATACACTTTTTGGCATTTAGCTTGAGGCCATGGCTCTGGCACCAGTTGTCTGTTTCTATGAGGCCCTTTTGGAGGATGCATGTGTCGGATGGAGAGTCAATTATGGCACCCAGTTTGCAGTCATCTGTGAACTTGGTCAGCCACAGTCCTTCCATGTTGGTCTGTACCTCCGAGAAATATATACCGAACAAGAGAGGTCCCAGGACTGAGCCTTGTGGGATGCCATTTGTAACTGGCTTGGAGTCCGACATGGCTCCAGCAATTCTAACCATGTGGGCTCTGTCCTTGAGCCAGTTTGCAACCCATCTAGTGACATAGGGGTTTATATTTAAGCTGGTGAGCTGATCTATAATGCCCAAGTGGGGTATTGTATCGAAGGCTTTTGCGAGGTCCAGGTAGGCTGTGTGGACCACCTTCCCCTCGTCAATGGCCTTGGTGACTGTTTCAAAGAAATCAACCATGTTTAAGAGGCAGGATCTTCCCTTAACAAAGCCGAACTGGGTAGGATCCAGTGTCTGTAGGTCCCCAATATCTTTATTTATGAGGTCCATGATGATCCTTTCCATAGCTTTGCAGACCAGGCTAGTCAGGCTTATGGGGCGATAGTTTCCAGGATCCGTTGAGGCACCACCTTTGTGGAGAGGGACCACTGTTGCTGTACGCCATTCTTTGGGTACATATCCTGTAGTAAGGCTGAGATTGAACAGTAGTTTTATGTTTGTGTTTAGCTCTTCTTGGAGTTCATGTAGGACGCAGCCCGGGACACCGTCTGGTCCCATTGATGCTGTGTTTTTTGCTTTGGAGAGGGTGGCTCTTACCTGAACATCTGAGATGTCAGGCGGGCTGCGCTCTGCTGGGATAGATATTTGCCCTTTTGGTGTGGAGGGGAGGGGTTTGCGCTGAACCTGTCAGCTAGGATGTTGGCAATGTCTGTGGGTTTGGTGTATTTTTTGTCATTTTGGACTAATTCTGTGCATATCTGGGAATTCCTACCCAGGTTCCTAACATAACTAAAGAAAGCCTTTTGATTATCCTTAGTGTCCTGTGCAATTTTTCTCTCGAAGCTGGCCTTAGACGATTTTATGAGTGCCCATAGTTTTTTGCTAATACTGATCAGAGATGCCTTCCCTTTTTGGGATTTTGCTCTATCATGTAGTAGCTTCCTCCTTCTATTGTATAGTTTGTTTATGGCTGGGGTCCACCAGACAGGACATCTGCCTTTGGAGGATTGGGTCTTGGTTTTATTTGGGATTGCATGATCCATGCATTTCTGAAGGTGTTCATAGAATGCATTTATAAAGGATTCTGCGGTCTGGGCCATATTTTCCACAGGCCCGGGGGCTTTGAAGGATTTCATCTCGGTTTTGAGGAGTGTGAAATTTGCTTTAGAGAAGTTTTCACTGTGGTTTTCTGGGCAGGGGGTGGGGTCGGGATGTGAATATCCAGTGAGATTAGTTTATGGTCTGATCTTACCAGTGAGGGATACACTTCTGGTCTGTAGCATAGAGTCCCCATGTTGGTGATGATCAGGTCCAGTAAGTTTTCCCCTCTTGTGGGAGTTGTAACAAGTTGTTCCATAGCATTTGAGTTTATAAATTCTAGGAACCTTTGTGCTAGTGTGTTGGAGCTAGAGTAATGCTCCCAGTCTATGTTTGGGTAGTTGAAGTCGCCCAATATAATGGTGTTTGGAGAGACCTTCATATTTTCCAGTGTTTTCAGGAAGGCCAAGTGGGGTTCCTGAGTTTGGGAGGGTGGTCTGTAGCAGGCTATAAACTGGAAGACAGTTTTACCCACTGTTAGTTGCACATGGATAGTCTTTGATGCTTCGTGCTGTGCCACCAACCTGGAGGTGTGGGTATCTTTGACGAATATTGATACTCCCCCTCCTTTTGTGGTTTGGTCCAAGTTTTGGGGCCGAAAAGCATGGTATATTGTATAACCTGGTAGTGCTGGGGTGCTCTCGGGAGCCTTGAACCAGGTTTCTGTTACTGCACAGATATCGATGTTCTCCATGCTAAGGAGAGTTTCGAGTGCGTGCATCTTGAGGTTTAGACTTCTGGCATTGAGTAGCATTACTCTTAGTTTCTTATCCCTTGTGATACCTATGGAGGTGGGTTTGTCTTTTGAGCCTTGCCTAAAAAAGGCACTATGGGGGTAGCAATAGCCTTTGCCAATATCCGAAAGCCCAGGGGTGACAGGTGTAAGCCATCCCGAGCGAAGCATTGTGGCTTGTCGAGCATGTCCGGTTAACAAATGTAAAATAAAATAAATAATAAATAAATAAACAAATGTCATCCCAGGCTGACAGGCACTGGATCCCCTTTGAATGACACCAATACTTAAGCCAAATGTTGAAATTGATCATCTTGTCTTCATATTGTGGCATCATTCTTGGTGAGGGTAAGATGCTTCTCAAGGTCAGGGTCATACTGGCCTGGGCTACATGCTCAGAGAGCTCCTTTATGTCTCTTTTCATGTAGTCCAGGGAGGTACATCTCAGGCTATTCACACCAGCATGGACAATGACTGTGTCATATTTGTACTTGCCTTGGAGTGACCTGAGTGCTTGTGTTATGTGGCAGATCCTAGCGCCCAACAGGCAGCTCACCGTGACCTTCTCCTTGTCCAGCCTGGTGAGCGGGACGTCAGTGTGCCTGATGATAGAGTCACCTATTACAAGTGTATCAGGTGTGCTGTTTAGCCTTAAGGGCTGTGACTGTTCGGCACACTGTCTTTGTGAGATATGTGTTGCACGTGTTTTGTTCTGGGGTAGAGGTTGCTTAGGTGTCTGCTTTGGAGGTCTCTGCTGCTTAGGCAGATTTTTATTTAGAGCGTCCGAGTATGTTTTTGTGTGTTTATGTGTTTGGTTTGCTGTTGTGGTAGGTCTATGTGAGACTGGAATTGTAGTGAGTGTGGTTTACTTCTCCTCCTGACTGGTTACGCCAGTACTGAGTTGAGAGAGCTTAGCCTACAGTTTGGCTATATGGTTGCATCTCTCACATGTGTTGGAATTTGTTGGGAGGAGGAGAGGGTTGTCTGTGTACATGAGGCAGTTGTAACATTGCCTCAAGATTCCCAGATTCACCAGCTGGACTGGAGAGGAGATTGACAACTGACCTTTGGGCATGCTAGAGTAGTATTGGGAATTCCTTTATAACTGAAAAAAGGGCCAATGGGGAACAAGGTACTCAAGGGGAGTTTGTGAGGGTGTAGTGTTTTAATTTTTTAGTGCTTAATTATATAATTGCTTTAGTGAGCAAGTGTCAGGTAACTTAAATGCAATGTGTTACAGGGAACTTAAATGCAAAAACAACAAACAGTAACTTTCTTTCAAGTGAAACAAGGAAATAAGTACAGTAAGCAATGCAGATATCACTAGGGATCCACAGAAGCACTGAAAAGCTGTGTTTTAGGTGGAATTAGTGTTTCAGGGAAATAACAAGCAAACAAACGACAAGCATACAAACAAAGCTAGATTCAGCAGGCCTGGATCTAGTCTATGCTACAGCAAACAAGGTGTACCAATTTCAGTAAGAAGCAGTTCAAATATGCAGGCACTATAAGCCTTTAACCAGAAATTCCCAGCTCAGAAGGGCAGAGTCCAGTTTCTCCTCCCACAAGAGTGCAGACCACGAACCCTCTTAATGTAAAATAACTGGCCTGAAGCCCAAGTGCTTAAACCAGAATTAATACACTTTTAGAATAAAAGACACTGAGCCCTCAATCAGCAGTTCCCGACTTAGAAGGATGTAAGCTACCTGTTCTGCCACTACAGTGCAGGCCACAAACCTTCTTAATGTAAAACAACTGGTCAGAAGCCCAAGTGCTTAAACTAATGTTTAGTATTATGGCAAAATACTATAACTTTGCACTTTCACTTTGGCAGTTATGTAAGCTTTTCTTACATTCCTCATATTGCTCCTCTGCTTATTGTGATTTTTTTCTGCTTTTTTTAGGTCTATATTCCTGCATATTTAATTGTTTATTGTCTTATGTAGTTGTTAAGGTGTGCATATGGATATTACAGTGATAGTTGTATTCCCACAGGTTACACCTAAGCTTAGTGTTATGTTTTGGCACTTGCATTGTTGTTTAGACTGCTGTCTGTATTTTTAGGGGCCATAGTACAGGTATGTTTGAGTTAAACTTGACTGTGCTTCTCAGACACCATATTGATATATTTTATTCCATAACTATAAATTGTCTGTAGTACCATGTGTTTTAAGTTATATTGTGATATCCATTTTTTATTCCATCACAAAGGGATATTTTTTTATTTTTATTTTATTCTACAGTTGTTTACTGGGAAAGTCCGACTGGACAACATGTCCATTTTCAGCAGAGGCCCAGGGAGTAAAGCTCCAAGACATACAAAGAATTAAATAAAGCTAATAATTTTGCAAAAAAGAGAAGTAAACAAGCTTAATATTTTGTAAGAGAAACAATATTAAAATTTACATATCATTTTGTGAAGAAACATACGTTACAGTTGGTAGATTATTAAACAGTACAGAAAAAACAGACTGGAAGCTAAGGTAGAAAAAACATTGTATAGCTGTATATATAGCTATATTTCTATAGCTTGTATTACTTCCAAATCTAAAAATAAGAAGGTCTCATTCATGCTGAAGCCTCCTTTCTCACAGGCTGAGAATGAAGTCATACTACAGGCACTCAATCTCCAGTTTGGATGGCTCCTGGATATACCTATCTCTAACAACCCCTTCTGTGACCGTGTCTGGTGGCAGGTGGTCAAGGATGTCAATGCTGTTGATGGCCAGGGCCATACGTACTCAAGTATTTGAGATATTGCTAGTGACATGATTCATGAGACCAATCTCAGTGCACAGGCTGGGGTATCGGAGCAAAGGGCCAATGGTCATTGGCAGGCTGCCAAACCATTACACATCAAGATGGAGGAATTCCTTTCATATATCAGGAATCCAGGCAGCTCAAAAAGTTTCACAGTGTGGTACTGGATATTGGGGCCAAGTAGGAGCAGCCCCAGAGGATTTCTACTACTCATGCCAGAGTATGGGATTCAAATATTTCTTACATCCATCTTTGCAAATAATACACACATATACTTAAAATACCTTTATCAACTATTGTGTTTGTGTACATCTGGCACTATCTGAACATGGTATGAGCATGCTTACCTGTATTACTTATGTTTAGCAGTCACTGAGGTTATAACATATGCATGTATGGTTGAGCTATCGTGGCATAGTTATTAATATTTTTTTATTTTTATTTTTTAGTGTATTCACAGATGAAGTATTGTCTGCCACCAGTGCTGTGGACCTTCTTTTTGCTTATGTTTAAGGAACCTTATCACCTGATGATGATGACAGTGATGAATAGGCACAGGATGGGGCTGTAGGAGGTATGTCAGACACAGGGAGTATGCATTCCAAACATTCCTCTCAGCTATCCAGATATTTGTCTCATATTTTTGGTCTGTTCCACATAAAATTTGTGGTTTTCTGGCAAATCACTGAAGATTGAAGTCACTTAATAATATCATACACTTGAGTTTCAGACTTCATTTCCAACAACAATCCTGCCACTCTAGCAACTTTCAAAGTCTATAGCAGCAATATTTTAAATCTGTCCCTATTTGTGAGCCCTTGTCCACCTCCCTCCATTATTTTAGGCTTTGTCCAGATTTCTTGCACTAAGAGTTTGAGAGGTATGCTCCCACTTCCCCACACCACAATATGGACACAATTAGTATGCTTACACATACCCATGATACAGTACCATCTCAAAGTGGACAGGTTGATGGGGACATAGTTGATTAGGGTAGTGTGGTCGCCCAAAGTGTGGGGTTGGGGGAACTCACCCTAACCATAATGAGAGGCAGGAACCACACAGGAGTGTTAGTGGAGGTACTCAGGGAAGGTATCCGTATTGCTCTCCCCTGAGGTTAGTTTGTCAGTACCTGCCACCAAAAGCATGTGCAGGGCCATAATGGACACACAGGCAAGTTTCACCACAGCCTTAGAAGGGATCATAAGATAAATGTATTTCATGCATTCTGACATATGAGACTGTGTGAACAGTGTGTGTGTGTAGCTCCTTAGGTAGGATGAATGATACACTGGACCATGCAGTGTCTGTTCTGGGTCATCTCTTGGGGGTGGGGCAGCATCTATAGCACCAGACAGCTGGTACATCATCAGATGTTAAATGACATGGTCGGGGATGTGTCAGACCCCATTCCTGCAGCATTGCCACTTCAACTTGTACATAGGTGGTGGACATGTCTACATCCTGACAAGGTCATTCATGTGATCATGGCTGAGAACGTGGTTGTGATAACAACTCATCAAACAGATGGCATTTATATTCAGGTAGCATTTGGACTTCTAACCAAGATTGTGGAAGTAGAAGTGCAACTCCTGACAGAGGCACTTCAAGAGGGTGGGGGCAATCACAACAAACTTCATTCCCTATCATGTATGGTTCACACCTGTCCAAGATGCCAGGGTGTAGTGTTGGCACAAATGCTGTGGTCATGCCCCTGCAGGCCTGCATGCACTATACTCAATTCTGACCATGACAAAACACACACACACACACACACACACACACACACACACACACACACACACACTTCGCCACAGGCTTCCTCCATAGCTCTGAACCTCTTTGAACAAAAATCTGGACATGGACAAAATTAATGGGGGACAAAGCCTCAGAGATAGGAACAAATTTTAAATATTGCTCTTATAAACTTAGAAAGTTGTGAGAATAAAAGGCAGTGTTTTACCATGCATTTTCTGAAGGATATGAAGTCTAAAATTCAAATGCCTGTCATTATTTACTGAATTCAATCCTCACTGATTCACCACAAAAATTCCCAAAAAAATCACAAATTTTATGAGGTACAGACCAAAAATATAAGGCAAAAATCTGTACAGTTGAGAAGCATGGGCCTTCCTCGCATCTAGACATACTGACCTTGGGAGTGTATTTTTGCCACTAAATCATCTCTCAAACTCACATTCTTCCCTTGTTTAAGATGTGTCTTCCTACATTTATGGTACTGCATGAACCATGTATGTGACTCCTTGGACAGAATGGATGGCACACTGGAATGTGCAATGTTTGTTTTGGATCATCTGTTGGCGGAGGGGCAGCATCCATGGGGCCAGTCTGCCACTACATTGTCAAATGTCAGCCTACATGGCCATGAACATGCCAGATCCCAGTCCTGCAGTAACAACACATCCACTCTACATCAGTTGTGGATGTGACTAGATGTAGATGATGTCATCCATGAGGTTCTGGCCCGAGACTTGGCTGTCATAACAGGTCAACAAACATGCTTCATTCTTGTTTAGACAGCACTCTGACTTCTAGCCAGGGTCAGGAAAGTGGCACTGCAAGTTCTGGCAGGCACAATTCATCCAGGCAGAGATGCCCATAATGTGGTTGATCCTCTATCATGAACCTCGCATACCTGTCCAGGATGCCAGAGTGTAGTGCTGGCAGAAATGCTGTGGCTGTGTCCCAGCAGACACTCACACACTTCACTCACTGCTCACACTGACAACTCACACACACACACACACACACACACACACACACACACACACACACACACACATGCACGCATGCACGCACACACACACACACACACACACACACACACACACACACACACACACACACACACACTTCACCATGGCTTTGCTCTCATTTGGATATACTGGCTCTGAGAGTGCATATTTTCTATTAAATCATCACACTCACACACATCTAGTGTTTAAAATGTGCCCTGCTGTAACCCTCTTACATTGTGCAAATGGTGATGACTGTGTCCTGCCCTTTGCCTGATTTGAGACTTAGGATTGTCTACGTCTTATGGACAGAGTGGTCAGCGAGTGCATATACAGTGAAGGCCTTGTTTTCCTGTGGATACTTTATCATTCTTAGTTTGTGTTTAGTCTTTTTACATTCTGTAAACATTGTAACATTACTAGTAATAATAGTAGTACTTTTAGTAGTAGTGGTACTTGTGTAGGATAGCTTGCTCAACCACTTTTGAGGATGATACTGAGAGTGCCATACCTCTCCACTGGAATCTCATTGAGTTGACTTTTATCTGATGCACATAAGAAGCAAGCGATGCATGGGTAATCAATTTCTATAATGCATAACTGCAATTTGTATTGTGTCTTAACTTATGCTTAAGTTCTATAGTCATACATGTATATGACATCTTGCTCAACAACCTGTGCAGATGATGCTGAAAGTGTCCTGCCCTCTGGAGGGGTGTCTGAAATGGGCTGATTATGTCTGATTCAAAGAGTAGCCAGGAAATGCATAGGTAAGCACAGTCCGATTTGTTTTGCTTGGCTGCATCATTGTTACTTTCTGTATTTGCTGGATATATCAGTTTGTGTTATGATATTCCTGTGTAGGTACCATCATTTTATTGTCTAGTTAATCTGTTTATGTACTGCAATGTTTGTTCATGAGAAGTTGTTCATGCACTTTTGATGCTGCGACTGAGAACATCCTAGCCTGCAGTTGCCTGTGTCTATTACATACAGTAGCCAGCCAACCAGTGCATAGGTAAGAAAAGTCTGTTACATTTAGTATCAGTGTTCATTGTGTGTGGAGTTCACTGCCTCTTAGTTATTGCCATGGCATATTTTGTCTGATTTTGCCTGCCATGATTGCCCCTGCTGCTGGCTCCTCATTTGAACCCTCATCTGTCTCAGCTGCGGCTGCCTGTGGTGCCTGTACTGGGCCACCCTCATGCCTCTCTATCTCTTACAGCATGAAATCTGGAGAAAGCCACAAATAATGGGGAGATGAAGGCCAGAAAATTGGGACATTGTTTAAATATTGATCGTGTAAACTTAGAAAGTTGATAGAATAGCATGTTTTGCATTAGCATCAATTTTCTGAAGGATATGAAGTCTGAAAATCAAATGCCTACCATTATTTTCTGATTTCAGTCCTCAAAGAATTGCCACTGATTTCCCAGAAAACTATAATTTTGTGAGAAACAGACCAAAAATATAAGTCAAAAATCGTGATATTCTGTGAAAATCTGTACAGTTGAGAGATATGCCCACCCTGCTGTAACTATTTTCAAAGTATATTATGCAAGGTGGCACGCACAGTCAGTTTTTTTTTTTTTTTGGCAGTGGTAAAAGGTTCATATTGCAGAACATTGCCAGATACATCCAAATAGTGGAACCATTACTTGATCAGTCCAAGAGCATGCTCTATGATGTTTCTCGTCAGTGCATGTGCAGTTTTATAACATTGGTCGATGGGGCTCTGTGGGTTTCTAATAGGAATCCAAACCACGAACTCAGTCCGAAAAGACCATAAAAAACAAGGTAGAAGGTACACCCAGGAATCCAATAAACTCTTCCAAAGTTTCTGTTGAATACTTTATTGTGCAAAACAAGCAAAAATAATAATTAAAAGTGAATATCCAGTCAAGCGCTTTCACCTGAAACTATGTCAGACTTTTTCAGCCTTGAAAAAGCCTGACATAGTTTCAGGCGAAAGCGCTTGACTGGATATTCACTTTTATTTATTATTTTTGCTTGTTTTGCACAATAAAGTATTCAACAGAAACTTTGGAAGAGTTTATTGGATTCCTGGGTGTACCTTCTACCTTGTTTTTTTTATGGTTTCTAATAGGAGTTATGAACCATAGTTCTAGGGCATTTACTGCATCTCCCACTGGATGTCCTTGTGGGAAGTCACACCTTGTAAACCTTTGGTGGAGGTTACAGGTGAGATATATTTGGGAGTTGTAAAAATTGCCTGGATGATCTTCTCACATACTGTAGGTGATACCTTGTGCATTACAAACCACCTGGCAGTTGATGGAGTGATACTGTTATTGGTTCACAAACTTCCTTTTCAGTTCACCGGGTGGTGCCTATATTCAATGTGTGTGCAGGCTTTAGCCCTCAGTACCTTTGGGATGTGGGCTATGGCATAGAAATGTATCATGGTACTATCACTCTCCTCTGGGATATGTGGAAATTACATGTACTCCTGCAGATGTTGAAGCAATGCATTGAGGAACTGGTGGTGTATTCTTGAGGCAGAAGCTTGTGAAGCCCCCATTGTGTCTTCTCTAAGTTGCTGGAAGGTCCCTATAGCTGAAATATGTAAAGATACACATACTTTAATATTGACTGAATGAGTTATCCACATTTCCCACTGGGTGCCATCTTGGAATAGAAGATGTGTTCTATTTCTTGTATGGTACCTTTATCCAGCCAGTAGTTGTCCACTATTTCAAATTTCATTCTGCTCATGGTAGGTCCGACATGGTCTGAAAACCCTATGCCTTCAAGTGCAAGGTCTGGCAACAGCAGCAGCACCTTCTATCAGAGCTTATTGCATATAGATTTACAATAGTTGGGGTAACTCCTAAAATATTTTAAGGTTTTCCATTAACCGTATTCTAGCATATGGCTAAATACATTGCTAAAACAAGTGTGATGCTTTTGAATGTGCATTATGTTTTTCTGAATCACTCCACCATGCTTTTTTTTCCCTTCATTAGCCATTAGTATACAGCACAGTTGATTATATGGTCATTAGCATATTATTCTGCTATCCTCTGTTTTCCAGTTGGACAAGATGTGTACTGGTGTATCTTAAATCACAAACCAATGGATTGTTGCTCTTTATCATGCACACAAACTTAGCACAATGAGTCATGAATGCTGGCTGTGAGAATTCCAGAAAATATATATTCACAGTCTTAGATTTTGTTGCTTTAAATACAGAAAGTCACGTATCAAACGGACACTCTCCGTCACTGCCAAAACTGATATGCTTGCTGGCACTAACTCGAATAAGGCACAAAAGTAAATTAATCCATAACGAAATTTTAATCACCCACGAAGAAGAACAACAGTATACCTTAAAAACTCTTGTAACAGTTAAGCGCTTTCATCCGCAAAAAGGCAGACTTCTTCAGAACTACTGAAAACATAACAAAACAGTTCTTTTAAAAACTTTTTGGCGCCAATACTCATACAAATTTTTAAAGTGACAGTG